>NW_007260474.1:373278-419813 GCF_000164805.1 Carlito syrichta
TTCTCTGAATCTCTTGTGTTTGAATTTTTGCATCACTGATGAGATGAGGGAAGTTTTCTTGAATTTTGTTGGGGGCCAACCCCTGCAGATATTTGGGATCCCTGGTAGGAAAGATGGCATCAGTGATTAAACTGGAGGGATAGATATTAGAAGAAAGAAAGAGACTGAACTCTGTCTAGTGCAGAAACCATTTAATGGGACAAACTATAAGCCTTTTATCCTAAATTTTCACGGGTTAAATCACAAGACTTTCACGTGAACACAAAACCAGATGGATGAGGGGCATCCCCCACACACCAGGTGTTTCTTCAAGCATGAGGAAGGACAATCCCAATTAAATCACAAGACTTTCATGTGAACACAAAACCAGGTGGGTGAGGGACATCCCCCACCCACCAGGTGTTTCCTCAAGCATGAGGAAGGACAATCCCAAAATTATCTCACTGTTCCTTATGCTTGGTTAATGTTCCTCAAAAGCAATACAATTCTAACATCATAATATTCTAATAATCAATAACTTCTAAAGCTTATGCATGCACAACACCTAATGACTAACTTAAATCCTACTACCTTTCTATTCTATGCTAATTCTACCTACACTATAGAAACTTTTAATTATAGCTCAAACCAGTTCCTAAAGAATGTGGCCCAGTCCAAATATCATGCTGGGCTGTTTCTAGGAACAATTGATTACAATCTCTTAACAAAATGGCTATTCTAAAATCCTATATATCTATCTTAACTTCTATAAAAGTTTCTAATTCCTAATCCTAATATATAAAGCTGATCATCAGCAATAAAGCTTCTAAAAATAAAACCGAAATATAAACTGTAAATTGTACTAAAGCCAAAACTACAATAGTAGAAAATGGGAACAATGAAATTTCTAAAGTTAGCTGTATTCTTATTAAACTTCAAAATATCATGTTTGATCATGCTTGAACTAACATAATTCCCTGACATTAGCACGACCTAGTCTATAATAATTTCCATGAGTAAAATAAATTCAATTTCTATAATAAGTAGAAAAACCCTACACTAATTGTAGCTAAAACCAGCTTAAAAGAATGCAGCCCAGTCCAAAGTATGCTCTGGACCCTTAGGAATGTGTCCCAGCCCAAAGTTCGTGCTGGGCCATTTCTGGAAACTCTAGATAATCATCTATACCATCTAAAGTTGAAAACAGCTCTCCATATGTATATACTAATTCTACAAATATACTTTTAAATCTTGTAAAGAACGTTGTACCATATAGAAGGCTCCCAAATGTGACCTGAGTTTGAATTATATCCAAAACCTAAACCAAAACTGCAGTTCATGGGAAACAGGAACAATGAGTTTCTAGAGTTAGCCATGCCTGTCACAGTCACAAAGCCTTCAGCTTAGGTCAGCAGAGTTCCTTTTGGCTAAGTGTGCTAAATAGAAAAAGGTAGAAGGGAATGGGCTCAACAGCTCCCAAACGCATCCTAGTGATCTCGGGGTCCACAGCCCTCCCTGATCCCTAACGCTCAATGGGCCTCCGTGACTGGCTTCCAATTGAATTTCATGGAATGTTTGTTTCAAGGTGGTCTCTGTCTCTCCTTCTGCCTCAGGAAGTCCAATTATTCTTAGGTTCGTTCATCTCTTGAAGGTTTTGTTCTGTGTTTTAAGCTTCTTTTCTATGCTTCTGACCATTTTGCTTAGTTCTGTATTTTGGTCTTCATACTCTGAGATTCTTTCTTCTGCTTGGGTAATTCTGCTTTCCATGCTTATTAGTTTGTTATTTATTTCAATCACAGCATTCTTTACTGCTGTTATTTCAGTTATCAGTTCCTTCTTATTTTCCTCTTGTCTTGCCTCAAATCCTTTTATTCTCTCTATTAATGTCTTGATGTCTGGGTTTGTCATATGTGACCAGTCATTCTGGGAGCTCTTCATTGTTTGCATTTCGAAGTCTGTTTTCTCAGTGTCTGACCTTCCAGGGGTCTGTGTGAGACCTGTATTCTTCTTTTGTTTTTTTTTCATTTGTGTAGATTTTCCTCCCCACTTTTTCCTCCCCCCCTCCGTCTTCTTTAATTCTGCTGTTCAGGGATGGAGGGGTTGCTTTTACTTCTGTTTGTTCAATCTCCTATTCTTCCTTATGTATATCTTCTGGCTTTATTCTATTCTTGATATGGACTGTAGGGTGGGGGGGTGATCCTTTTTGCAGTTTTTGTGATTTAATTGAGGGGGGAACTGTGATTCAAAATCTATCTGCAGATCCCAGTATCCACCGACAGGTGTATGGATAATCTGGAACCCACTTCCCACTGCCTTGCAATCTGTCCATGCAGTAGGGTTATAGGTTTTTTTCCCTGAAAGCAAAATGAGGTAAAAAAAGGAAAAAGAATAAAACAGGGACTGGAGGGAAGAGGGAGGTGGAGAGAGAGGAGTAAGAGGGAAAACAGACAAATGTACCAAGTAACAAATGAAAAGAGACACAATGACAGATATGAGTAAAAAGAAACAACAACAACAATAAACCAACAAACATACGATAAAACTAAAACATACAATCATACAGACATACAAACTAATCAACCTCCTTATTGGTGTACTATTCCCCTATACTAAGACGAGATCTAAAGAGAAAAAAAAATAGAATAGAATAAAGTCAGTAAATTAACAGAACCAAAGCAAGTATGAAAATGTTATTGATAATAACAAGAAGAGAGAGAAAAGGGGAAAAAAGATGGGCAAGACAAACAGACAAAGAGTGCAAGAAAAAAAATTAAAACAGGGGATCCAAGAACACTCTGAGACTTTTCCTTTAAGTCCAATATCTTTTCAGTTCTGATTTCTAGCTCTCATTGCAGGATGGTAGAGTTGTTCACAGTTAGGGTCAGTTGCCCCTGGCCTGCTGTGGAGGGTGGCTCAGATCTGGGCTGCCTGTCAAATCTGCCACTCAGATCTGACCTGTGTCCATCTAGCATGGGGGAGGGGCTTCTGTCCCTTCCATTTTGATGTTGTTACCTTGGATCCCAAGCTGGGAGACGGGCTGAGCTGGGTGGAGCTTGTCTCACGGCTCCAAGCTGATCTCTTTTTCCGCTGCAGCCCAAGACTGCTGGGCAATCAACTATGAATATTTAATAAACACACCTCCATGAATCTGAAACAAGTGACCCACAGACTCAACTTTAGGAACACTGGTCTTTTAATCTCCCTTCCCTATTCTAAGCGTCATGGAGATTTTATCTAGATCAGAAATTTTGACAAGTGAGTTTTGTTTTTTAAAAAAAGAGAGTGAGACAGAGAGAGAGAGAAGAGGATAGCTAGTTAGTTATGTCACCTCGATTTCTCCCGTTAGTTGCCATTCATCTGCATTTGCTTCTATTGATCAATAATACCCATTGTTTTCCTTTTGCATTCACATAACTCATACTGAGGAGCAATCTTTAGGGAAACAATTGTCCCAGTCCAGATTGCCTAGGAGTAAAGTTTTGGCAGTGACTTAATCAATTTTGGAATTGAAATCCCCAGAAATCATACCAGCCAATGAATACAAATACTGTGTGAACCAACAGATAAGTTGGGAGCAAACAACTCTGCAGGCTGTAGAACATTGGTACTCCTGATACGGAGAACATGAGCAGTGTAGCCAGTCTTCTCAAATCCTATTAATTTTTTTCCCCTTATTGTTAGAAAGAAAACAGGATAAGAACCACAAATATGAATAAATTTCTATTCTAATAGTCATATATTTTAGGTCCAAAATAAAGTATGTTCTATGCTGGGCTCGGTGGCTCAGCCTGTAATCCCGTGCCTTTGGGAGGCTGAGGTGAGTGGATTGCCTGAGCCCGTGGGCTCGAGACCTGCCTGGGCAGGCGAGACCTCATCTCTACAATAAAATCAAAAAATTAGCCGGGCATGGTAGCGCGTGCCTGTAATTCCGGCTACTCAGATGGCTGAGGCGGAAGAATCGCTGGAGCCCAGCAGGTCGAGGCTACGGTGGCTGGGAGTGGTCACTGCACTCTAGTCTGGGCGACAGAGTGAGACTCCAAGTCAAAAAAAAATAAAAAATAAAGTATGTTCTATATATGACTACACATTTAGAAACCATTTCTTCTAATTCCTGAAAAGAAATCTTACATTACCTATTTAGAGGTAAGGTTTAGCCATTCTACGAAGTCATTTCATTTTGTCAGTTTTCATAATTCCATGAGATTTGGATGCCTTTTAAAATCTGAATTCATCAATATTATTTTCATGCTATTCTTTTTCAGCTGGTGCATACAGGTAGTTCTCAGCAGGAAGCAATGAACAAGCTTGGAAACTTTTATGCTGTTGCTTAGATATCGGTTATCATTGCATGGTCAAGATTTTGATTATTATTGGAGGGAACTATAAAACCAGCATTTTGAACTCCATTTCTTTACATTTTAAAGGTATTCATGACAAATTGTCCTTTTTTCCCAATAATATCACCCCATATTCATGCAAATATATTTCTTATAATTTAGTCTAAGGAATGCCCACTGTAACTACTTTTTGAATAATAAAAGTTAGAAGAATCACACATTTCTGCTCCTTTTTCAGTGTCTGATAGAATGAACAGAATCAATGTGATACAAATAGTTTTCTTTTTAAAATTTTTTTTAACTCTGCTCCTTTATTTTTATTTATTTATTCATTTTAAAATTGTGTTAGCTTTGGGTTTGGTCTGTTTTTCTTTTGATGTACCAGGCTTTAGGTGGAAAGAATAGCATTGTTTTGATCAATATTTCTTAGTTGATGGCATAATTTACTCACTGGTTCAAGTAATACCCCACTTTTTATTTTTGATTTTTAAGCGATTTTATACTCTACTCCTCTATATTCTATTTCCTCTTCGGCACCTATTTTAACACATGTAAGGTAAATATTTCTCATCTACATTCTTGTCTCTAATCTACATTTCTTGAATGTATGAAATCCTTGAACCATGAATAATAATATTTTATGTTCACTCTAAGATGTTGTATTAGAATATATCCCACTGCAAGTCTCCTTTGCCAACTTTTTTTTCAGCATTACTTTAAAAAGTCCGTTATTTTTACATTTGCTAGTCAGGTCATTTAATTGCTATTTGGCATTCAATCACACTGTAATTGATTTATTTCTTCACTGATAGATTGAAAGCTGTTTCCAATATTTTCACCATTATGAATTGTAATCACCTATTTATATTTATGTGAAAGTAAAGGTAAAGAAATACAGGTGGAGATATTTTGTTTTGTTATTTGCTGATGCTATTATTGCCATATAGGACCACCCCCCAAAAAGGATAAATGTACCTAAGAATTAATTTCTAAAGAGTTTACTAGAGCATCTCAATACAAAATCAATATTTAAACATCTGTAGTATTTTAATCAGTCTATCCTTTTTTCTCTTCAAATTCCATTCTAAGTTTTTTTTATCTTCCTTTTTCTTATTTCTATATAACACTTGCCATCTCACTATTTCCCTCTGATGCAATGAGAGAAAATATCTAAATCCAAATTTGACTTTGTCTACTATTCAGCACAACTCTGGACTGTTTTTGTTAAGATATTGTTTCTTTCATGTTCAAGATCTCCAGGTAGTTTATGTGTGTGTGTATTTCTGTATATAGAGTCTACATACACAAATATGTAGAAATATGTATATTTCTAACTCTTCCTGCTGATACTACATTGATTAGATACTTCCTCTCATCTTTCTGAAATTTGTAGTTTCATTTGGTATGACGGCTTTGTCTTCTGTTTCCTTGGATCTAATATCTTCGGTTGTTTTTCAGTTTCCTTGGGCTCTGGTGTTCCTTGGATATCTGGAAGTTTTTTTTACCATTAATGTTTACAGTTGAGAAATACTGTGTTACTGTGGGCTGCTGCACTTCTCTCTGCCCACCCTCTCCAAAGTTTTTAGCAAGAGTCTCATACTCTTGTTTTATTACCATATCTGATCCCATTTATCCTCATTCTCTTAAGTGTCCTTAACAACATCTATTGCTCCAAGACATCTCCTTTTTACCTCTAGACATTTGCACGTTTTTCTCATTTTATCCCTTGTATACATGTATTGTGGAAAACAAATTGAAACATTTTATTTGTTTTAATATAAAAATAATTTATTATGCACTTGTCATATATTTTATCATCAAACCGTACACTTCTAAAAGCTAAAGGTGACATTAACTCAAATATTCAGTCTACTTTAATCTTTCCTGAGAAAACATGGACTATCAAGATTTAATAAGATTATAAAATATAAATTTCTCTTACATAATTATCGTAAAAATATCTGTAATAGGTATGAAAGGGTGAAAAGCCAACATGGAATGACTTAGTGAAATAATCTTAACCAAAGTTCAGTCATTTTGCCACTGCCTAATTCTGTCATGTCCTTAGCAAAATTACCTAGCATGTCCTCTAATGGCTAGCCAAGGGCAGAACTGGTTTCTTAGAGATAGCTACTGATAACCCCCTTCCCCAACTTGTGTATTAATCAACCTTTATATTCTGAGCATTTCCCCCCCAGCCACAAAAGACCAAGTTGATCTAATCAGTCGTGGTCAGCCTTCAGTGGCAGTTCACCACCCCTTCTACCCATCTGCCAGAGTCATGAGATTTTTTTTTTGAGTTGGAGTCTCACTTTGTCACCCAGACTGGAGTGCAGTGGTGGCTCCCGGCCACCGCAGCCTCGACCTGCTGGGCTCTGGTGATCCTTCCGCCTCAGCCTTCCAAGTAGCCAGAATTACAGGCATGTGCTACCACGCCCGGCTGATTTTTTGATTTATTGTAGAGATGACGCCTCGCTGCCCAGGTGGGTCTCGAACCCGCGGGCTCAGGCAATCCACTCACCTCAGCCTCGCAAAGGCACGGGATTACAGGCTGAGCCACCCAGAAAATGCAAGACCGAGACCTCTATGTCAACACCCAAGAATGCAGTTGCTGGAGATTTTACTAACCTTATTTCCTTATAGAAACCTTAAAATCATCTTTACCCCACCCCACAGGGCCACGTTGCTCAGAGTGGACCCCATTCAGACCCTATTCTGAAATTGTATAAACTTTTCTGCTTTTCCTTGCAATTCTCTGCATCTTTCTTGTGGCACCAGATCACAGACCCCACTGTCGATTCTGACCTAACAACATATTTAAAAGTAATATGCTATGTGAAAAAACTTGTAATTTCTTAAGTACAATTTTTATTTTAGAGAAAATTATATATTTAATGAAGTTTGGAAAGTGTTTTTTCCTTTTTCTTTTTGCTTTCAAATGAGGAGAATAAGAAATGATTGTAGTGTATCAATGACATGTTGCTAACCTACAATAGCTCTTTACATGAAGAGTTCACCTACATTAATTAATTCTGCTGAGGATAATCTTTTTGTTTGTAATGGCAGAAAATAGTTTTCTAATTATTATCAACCTTAGCCAATTTACTCATTTTCTTTTCCTGTCTTTTCGAAGAGGATAAGAAACTAGTATAGTAGCTGGATTCGAAATTAATTGGGGTTCTAAAAATCTCATGTTCTGACAGTAAGCCTTTGCTGTAAAATGCTGAATTTATACCCTTGATTCTGATTTAATGAGGTTTACATATTATCCTTTCAAGTGTAATGTATAAACAGAAAAACAGTCTCCCAGAGATATTCATGCCCTAATCCCAGAACCTGTGAATATGCTAGTTTACATTGGAAGAGGGGTCTAGCAAATTTTAAAAATCTTGATGCTAGAAGATTATGCTGAATTAAGTGCGTGAGTCCAGTATAATTATAAAAGTTTTTATAAGGGGAAGGCAGGAAAGCTAGATAGAAAGAAAATGTGACTGTGGAAGCAGAGATTAGACAGTGAGGAGAAAAATTTAAAGATGTGTAGTTGCTGGTCTTGAAAATGAAGAAAAGGGCCATGGACAAGAAAATGTAAATAGTCTCCAGCAGCTTAAAAGGAAAAAGAGAAGCAGCCATTCTCCCTTGGAGGCTTCACAGGGAATGTGGTCACCCCATGTCACCTTGACTTTAGGGTTTCTGACCTTCAGAGCTGTCAGATAATAAATTTATGTCGTTTTAAGGCACTACAGCAGAAATAGAAAACCAATAAGTGTAGCTGTCCTTGGAAAACTTTCACAAAATATGTCCTCTGGGCACTAGACAAATTTTGCTGAATTATTCCCTTGTTTCTGTCACTCAAAATAAAAGTACAATATTAAACAGGATTTTAAATATGTATAAATGCACGTGAATATATTATATAATTATATGATATGTTATAGCTATATAGTATACAATTAATTATATATTTATATGTAATATTATATAATTATAATGTTTATTTTCTTTTTAAAAATTTTTTAAACATATTTTTTATTTTAAAATTGTGGGGTACAGTTAAGCATTAAATATACAAATATGCATCGTTCAGGCACCCTTGTTGATAAGGGGTGTCCCCCCGTTCCCAGACAGATATTGACTACTGTTAATCCCACCTCCCTTTCCCTCCCTGCCCCCAATAATGTTTATTTTCATTTATAAATGATGTATATATAAATTTAAATCTATTTACATGTAAATAAATATACATAGTTATCACCATAATAGATCTATTGCCTGATGCATAAGGCAAGTCAATACACTAAGACATAGAGTTGCAGTAGAGAAGTGATTTAATCATAGGGCTGCTGCACAAGGTGATGGAAGGAAGTCTCAAATTCCTCACCCCAAGGAGTTTGGACTTCGATTTTTTTAAGGGTTTTAGAATGGACTAAAGTGTGGAGACTGTTGATTGACCAAAGAGTGTAACGTGGCTATGACAGAGGGAGATGAAGAAACTATTCTTGTGATAATTTAGTTCCTCTGTGGAAGTCTTTCAAAAAAGTATTTTATTATCCCCATTATTATCATCATCATCATTATTTGTAGACATACTATCTTGCTATGTTGCCCAGACTGGTTTTATTTTATTTTATTATTTATTTTTAAAATTTATTATTATTATTTTTTGAGTTGGAGTCTCACTCTGTCGCCCAGACTGGAGTGCAGTAGCTGCTCCTGGCCACCGCAGCCTCGCCTGCTGGGCTCTGGTGATCCTTCCGCCTCAGCCTTCCAAGTAGCTGGAACTACAGGCGCGTGCTACCATGCCCGGCTAATTTTTGATTTATTGTAGAGATGAGGTCTCGCAAAGTTGCCCAGGCGGGTCTCGAACCCTCGGGCTCAGGCAATCCACTCACCTCAGCCTCCCAAAGGCGTGGGATTACAGGCTGAGCCACCGAGCCTGACTTATTATTTTTTTTTTTAATGCTCAAGCAATCCTCCCGCGTTGGCCTCCGAAAACACAGGACCATAGGCTTGAGCCACCAGACCCAGCACTCTTTGGAGTTTTAAACTGGTTGGCCTTGCTGCTTAGTTGAAATTTAGGATCTGCTTAAGCAATTCTTAAACAAAGGCCTTATGATTCTAACATCAGACATCTTATCTGTCTTAAACAAAAAATATAAGATTCTAATGTAAGAAACCCTATCTATAGGAACAACGGGAGCACAAATGATCTGTACATGACTCATTTACAAGGAAGTGGTCAATGTGCAGCCTGATTAATTCTTAATTATAACTATGTTTCTGCCTAGGGTTATTTTTAACCTTATGAGGTTGACTTTATAGTCACAGCATCAGGTGTATTTTGGGAACTTGCTTTGTGTTACTATAATTGAATTCAAACTAAACTATGAGGCGTTATTTCTATTGATGACAGACAATTTTGCTTTCACATATTCAGTTTTTAATTTTCCATTAAATTCTCAACCATGGTTTCAATCACAAAAGACACATATGATGTGTCTTTTGATCTAACTCCCCAAGTTATTTTTAAATTCTCCAGTTCCTGTCTCCCATTCCTCTCCAATTGTCCCTCCATTCTGAATCCCGAAAGGATCTTAAATTCTTATTATCATGCTCAAGATTGGAAAAACTGCTCCTCCAATATCTCAATTTTTTCTCTCACTCAACACTGTTATTCCTTTAGAACTTTTAAAATAATATGCAAAGCCATGTTTTAAGAATTTTAAAAATTCTTTATTAAAACAAGCCTCTTGCTAATAAGTGTTCTGGATTTTATTTTTATTTTCTGCTACACACAAAAAAATCTACTTAAAAATTACTATGTCTTCTTTGTTCTAGGCTGATGTATACTTATCCTTGAGGCAGTAAATGCCACTGGGTGAAGTGTTAGTAACAACAAGAAATAAAACCTTACTTCTTTTTCAAAAGGATCCCATTTTTGCTAAATCTATTGCTTGTTTATTCACCTCGAGAAAAAAGGATCAACCCTGTATGGTGATGCCCCTTTTATATGCACTCTCAGAGACTAGGGAAAACAAATGCAGGCATGTCAGGACATTTCAATCTTTTCTCTGCCATCTCTTGTTCTAGGATCTCTTTGCTTAAGCAAATGTTTGGTATTTTGCAGTTTGAAGAATGCTTTCATTTAAAAGTCCTTTTGTGAATCTGTTTTAGTGCTTTGAAAATAAACATACCAGAAGAAATTTTCTGTTGATGTGTTAAAAAGTCAGGTCTTAGCTTCCAGTACCATCAACACCAACATCTCAATATTTTATTTTTGTGTTTTTTAATGTAATCAATTTCTGGTAACCATTTGTGTGGGTTCGTCTTAGTATCATAAATGCTATAAATTCAGAATCCTGGGAATTACTTCTTAGCATTTGTAGGGATGAAGGGAATTTTCTCTCCCCCTTTAAAGGTCTGAGTGAGCTGAACTAAAATGACAATATGTTAACAGGAAATCAGAAACTTATATATCCTTCTTTATAGAGAAGGGGGAAATGAGGATATGTAGGCAAATTTGAGGGATCATAAATTATCTTTAGGAAAGTTGAATGGGTTTAAAGAACAGACAATGAATAGTTTGTAAATGATTCTGTTTGGAAATTGAATGGAACCAAGGAACAGACAATAGCACGTGACAATATCTGTCTAGGTTGGTGACACTCCTCAGTCTTCCTTCTTACATATGAGGTAGTTTTTCTTGTTCAATGAAATTTCAGAGAAGTGATCAAAGGCAAACATATTCCTTCAGGATGAACTACAGATTAGGGAACTTCAGAGAGAAAATTCTGCCCTGAGCTTGGGTACAAGGACAGGAGAATGACAGAAAGTCCTTGACTCTGAGGCTGCTTCTAAGGCTTTTAAATTTCTTTTAGTTCAGCATGCCAAAGTGCCAGACTTAAGAATATCGCTTTCTGAGCCTCAACATATCCAACAGTTTTTGGTCAATCTGGAATAGTCATTATGTATAAACAATGCTGGAGTCTTACAGGAAGGTACAGATTCAATATTGGGAAAATGAAGAATAAGTATCTTCCTACAGAAATAAGTGTAAGCATTGAAGAAAGACTTCTGAAATAAAGCCATCCACCAGACTCTCCTATGTAACTCACTAAAATCAATCTATTACAGCAGCAGGTATGTAGTGGGAGAAAAGCATAGATTAAAGAGGAAAGTTCTGGTCAGAATTGAAACATGTGAAGAAGCTAGGCTTGTGAAACGCACATTACCATATATTGTGAAAATACATGGTTTGGGTTTGCTGAGGACTAAAACTGGAATACTCAGAATGTGATAGTGGAATTAAGAAAAGAGAAAAATGAAGTCATCTAGTGGAGGATGGAGAAAGCCATTATTTCACACATTCAGTTAGTTATACTCTTCAAGCATCTTGAGTTTCGATAGGACACGTTCCCCTAAAATTGTGTAAAGAAAATACACTCATGCTGAATTTTCATAACTTATCAATAGTGCTGAAATGTTTTGTCGTCCGCCTTCTTTGGAAACTGGGTCAAAATGTGGGTTGACTGTAATGTGGGTAGTGTCAAGAACTCATCAGAGCCGGAGTAGAACAAAATTGCTGAGCTGTCAAATATTGGAATGGCTGATTAAAGCTAGAAGCCAAAAATGAGGGGGGCTAAGATTTTAATTACTTGCCATTACAGTATAAGCAAAAGGCTAAAACCAGAGAAAACAGACACCCTCTGCTCCATTTTTTCCTCCATGGAACAGACACCCATGGAGAGTCAGGTGAATCAGTGCAGATGTGGAGTCATCTCACTATTGAGGGAGCCCCCAACAAAAAGCCCTAGTAGTTTTATGGACTGTGGGACAGGCGGTTAAGGGGAGAGACTGGAAGTGGAAAAATGCTGAGTGCTGAGTCAGTGAGAAAAAGTGTCTTCAAACTCCCCACTCCTAACCATAAGGACTCCTGGGTAGAGAAGATAGTTTCTGTCTC
Source organism: Carlito syrichta (assembly GCF_000164805.1). Classification (NCBI taxonomy): domain Eukaryota; kingdom Metazoa; phylum Chordata; class Mammalia; order Primates; family Tarsiidae; genus Carlito; species Carlito syrichta. The sequence goes on from NW_007260474.1 coordinate 385,552, forward strand.
AGAAATCTAGGAAGGAAGGTCCCTGACTAGGAATGCAAATACTCCAAGAGTACAACCTGTTAGGGAGCTTAAATTCTTGACTGCAACTCCTGGCAAGACCTCATCTCTACAATTTGAAAAAAAAAAAATTAGCTGGGCATGGTGGTGCAGGCCTGTAGTTCCAGCTACTTGGAAGGCTGAGGCAGAAGGACAACCTGAACCCAGCAGGTCGAGGCTGCAATGGCCGTGGGCATGCCACTGCACTCTAGCCTAGGCGATGGAGTGAGACTCTGACTTAAAAAAAAAAAGAGAGAGAGAGAGAGAAGAAACCACAATGCACTGGCTATGCACCAAGTCTGATTTGGGGAGGACAGCTTCCCCTGGGAGGCTTGCCCTTTAAGCCTTTGTAATCTCCTGTGGTCAGACCTGAAAGGTCACACACAGGTTTTTAACTAGGAGGTAGAATCTTCAGGTAGTAGATGCCACTCAATCCACTTTATTTTTTTATTTTTTATTTTTTTGAGTTAGAGTCTCACTCTGTCGCCCAGACTGGAGTGCAGTGGCCGCTCCTGGCCACCACAGCCTCGACCTTCTGGGCTCCAGCGATCCTTCCGCCTCAGCCTTACAAGTAACTGGAACTATAGGCGCGCGCTACCACACCCGGCTAAATTTTGTTTTATTACAGACGTGGGGTCTCGCCAAGGTGCCCAGGCGGGTCTCGAACCCACGGGCTCAGGCAATCCACTCACCTCAGCCTCAATCCACTTTAAATGACCCCTTTGACAGGCACTTAAAATAAGTAGTGTAAATAAAAAAAAATCTTTTAATTTTATGCCATCTAGTTTAGTTTGGGAGTAGTCTGGATTAAGAAGGATGACATGTGATACTTAAACTTTGTGGAGCTATAAATTACAAATTCTATTTAGAGGGGTCTTATAATGGCAAATATCTGAATGAAAAGTAACATCTAAGACACAAATGTGTTCAATATTTGAATTTGGGGCATTTTGCAAATATTGCTCATAGTGTTCCAGTTTTATTGTGATCTCCACTAAAATGAATATTTTTGTTACATTTATTATTACTGAAGATGCTGCCACTTTATTTCGAGCACGAGTATAGGCAATATGCCAACTGTTCACTAAAATGTAGGCAGAAAAGAAACATTAAATATTAAATGAATATATATATTGTCTGTATTTGCCTTTGTGTCATTCAGATGATCACCCTTCAAGCAGAGTATGCAAGGGCGAGGGTTTATTACTTTAGGCTACAAAGTGTAAAGATTAGAACGGACAGAAACTCAAGGCTCAATAGAGGACTTTTTTCTCCATAACTGAGTGTTGACTTCATTGTGTCTTAGCTCTGAGGAGTTTATTTAAACAACGGGAGTGAGACTATCATAATTCTTTCCCTTGCTGAGAAGCACAAGAAACTATTTTAGCTAAAAATTTAGGGGAAGAACATTTTGAAGTGACATTTGCTGAAGACATACATTAAAAGTGGAACAAAGTTCACAGATTTGACTGACATATTGGTTTTGCAGTATATACCTCAGTAGGTAAATATTTTTGAAACACAAGCTGATATAGATTTTTTCATTTACTTAAATCTAAACTTAACAAAGTGTTGGTAAATTTCAAAACAATTCTGCTGAGCAAAAACTTTAAGAAATATACCTTTCAAAATATCCAGTTGTCTGAATAATTGGGAATTCATGTCTTTGGCCAAACTATAAGATATGTATTTTGATTATTTGGGGAGTTTCGGCCCCCAATAAATGATCTCTGGTTGTGTTGTGGCCCCAGGATCTACTGAGAAATGTAGCATAAGAAGTTATGTAGGCCTGGTTGTTGTGGCTTTGAGTATCATTTTTCAGGGCAGTCATAAAAAATATGCAGGGCATGAAGTATTGCCCTTCTCATAAAGCTTGTAAATCTGAAAACTGGATTTCCAAACCTGTCAGAAGTGTGTGTAAAAATACGAATATCCATTTTTTGAGTGAAGGCTTGAGGGAGTCCTCTACGAGAAGTGACACTATTTTGACTACCTAGAGGTCATTTTTGCTTTCGTTTGTCTTATTTGTTAGACAGGTGAAGCTGCTTGGTATTTAAATTCTACCCAGGAATGATGTTACTACATTTCTTTGGATTATCTATCTTTTTTTCCATGTTGAGATGAAAGGTTTTAAATGTTCCAGGATAGTGAAAAGCAGTGAAATAAGGAATACAGCTTCCTGCATATGCACCTGATTTTTATTGCCTTCTGAGGCAGAGATTCTAGATTCTTGTGGCTCATTAGAATTATCTAGGACATTTAAAAATATATCTTTTTACTTGGATTCACTTCAGTTTCTATGTGGTAGGGCCTGAGGCATCAGATATTTTCAAAATCTTCAGGTGATTCTAATGTGCAGGAAGTTGAGAATCACTGGTCTAAAAGTCAAATCAATTATACTGTCCAAAATCCAGCTTCCCATGTATATAATATATATATTACATAATGGTTTTCATTATTGTTTTAGAAGGGGACACAAGTCTCAACTCGTTTTTCAAACAAAATTTTATATTTGTTGAAATAAACAAAGACAACCAAATGTGAAAATAAATGGCCATTTATTTAGAGTTTGCTAAGGAAGTCAGCCCCTGTCACTTGTGTTTTGGCAGGGACTCACCGGTAGTCAGAGGAATAAGAAAACTATATAGTGGGAAAACAAAAGGCTTCAATTATGATCTCATTGAGGGATATTGGCATGGGAAAGATGTAAGTGGGCTAAACTGGGGTGAGGCATCCTGTGTGATTGGTAAGGGCACATAATTAGCTTTCTCTGGTTGGACCTAAGTTGGTTTGGTTGATCCTGGTTTTATGGGCACAAAAACTAGGAAGGCTGTCAGTCATTAACAAATTCTGGCCACTTTGAGCTGATTGTCACAGAACTTCTAGATTGTTATTAGAGATAGCAATTTGGCTTTCTATGCCTCTGACTTATGTGGCAGGCTGACTTTCTGCTTAGTTTCTTGGGCAGGTTGCTGACAGTTGTGGGTCAGACCTTTTTTTATGTGACATGACTGTTGTCCATTTGTATATTCAGTCTCTCACAGTTATAATCCAAGTTCCTCTCCTACACAATAGAAGAAGAAAAAACAAAGACTTAAACTTGCCTTATATAATACTAGACTCGATTCCCCACTTTACCTCTCATCAACCACTTCCTTTCTCTCTAACCTGCGAGGAACCTTTGGGCTCTTATCTATATAAGAGAACTTTGTTTTATTGAGTAAACAGGTTTATTTAGATATTTTCTGCAATCCAAATTCAACAGCATATTAGAAAGATTGATGTACTGTGACCACGGGTACACTGGTGCATTGGAAGATGGGCTTGCCTAAATCTACCTAATGAGTGTAGGTAGCCCATTTTTCTCTGATTTCTTACTCATAAACATTGTTTCAGCACCTTTGAAACATAATCACTATTCCTGCATAAGGACCTATCTTGGATCAGTGCTTTCCTCATTGTCCTTCTAACATGAACATGGTTATTAGTATCATGCTATTGTTAAAGTTTTGCAAATTATAGAGGCAATGTTGAAATAACTTTAGCACACATTATAATTTAACTCCCCAAATTCTAAATTTTCTGACTATCTCCACCATAAGAGCATTCTTATCGGTCATCTCCTGAGATTCCATTTGGTACCATGTTGCAGAGAAAAATTCCCGTGTCTTGCCCTTCATAAACTCTCTTTTCTACTTCTTGTGTACCTCAGAGTCACTCTCACCACCATACTGGCAGTATTCTACCTAACAAAGACAACATGAAAAAATTGAACTTGTTTCTTATAGGATAATACAGTGTAATTTGCATATTTTGTGTGCAGTTCTTATCTAGATAAGGTCTAAAGAACTTTGTTTTATCCATCAAACAGGCTTATTAAGACATTTTTTGTAAACCAAATTCAACAGCATATTAGGATCAATGTACCATGATCAAGTGGAATTTACTCATGGTATACAATGATGATTAAACATATGCAAATCAATAAGTATAATACACTACATTAGCAGAATAAAAAATATATGATAACCTCAAAGATGCAGAAAAAGCATTCAAAAAAATCAACATCTTTTCATGATAAAAATTTTCAACAAATTAGGTATAGAATGGTTCTCAACATCACTGTGAGAAAAATGCAAATTAAAATCTCAGTGAGATATTATTTTACATCTATTAGAATGGCTATTATTAAAAAAGATGAAAGATATGTTGATGAATGCAGAGAAAAGGGACTCCTTCTACATTGTTGCTAAAAATGTAAATTTGTACAGTTTTGTTTTTTTTTTTAGCAGTACAGAGTTTCCTCAAAAGATTAAAAACAGAACTACCACATGATCCAGCAGTCTCATCTCTGGGTATACATCCAGCAGAAATAAAATCAGCATGTTGAAGACGTATCTGCACTCTCATGTTCATTGCAGCATTATTCACAAAGACCAAGATAAAAATCTCAACCTAAATGGATAAATAGATAGAGAATCTAGAGTGTGTGTGTGTGTGTGTGTGTGTGTGTGTGTGTGTGTCCATATATGTTTTTGAAGTTGAATTGTAATTCAACCTCAAAAAAGAAGAAAAATCTACTATTTGCAACAACAAGGGTGAAACTGGAGAGCACATTATAATATGTGAAATTAGCCAGGCACAGAAAGATGAATACTGTATGATCTCACCTATATGTGGACCTAAAAAGTACAACTCATAAAAGTAGAGAGTAGAGAGGTGGTTACCATGAACTGAGGAGTCAGGGAAGTGGGGAAATGTTAATCACAAAGTCAAAAGTTTCAGCTGTGCAGAATAGATAAATTTTGAAAGTCTAGTCTACTCAACAAGATTCTAACAAATCATATCCAACAACAAATCTCAAAAACCATCCACCATGACCAAGTAAGCTTCTTTCCTGGGATGCAGGGCTGGTTCAACATCAACAAGACCATAAATGCAATTAAATACATCAACAGATGTAATAATAGGAATCTCATGATTATATCATTAGATGCAGAAAACGTTTTCAATAAAATCCAGTATCCCTTCTTAATCAAATTCCCTGAACATCCACACATAGAGGTAATATACATCGAAATAGTAAGAGCCATCTACTATAAACCCATAACCAACCTATTGCTAAATGGACAAAAAAGCATTTCCCCTGAAAACTGGAACAAGACAAGGCTGCCCACTTTCAACCCTCCTGTTCAGCATAGTGTTGGAAGTCTTAGCTAGATCAATCAGACAAGAGAAGAAAATCAGACACATCCAAATAGGAAAAAAAGAAGTCAAGTTATCCCTCTTTGCTGACAATATGATTCTATACCTTGAAAATCTAAGAGTATCTGTTAAAAACCTTCTTGCACTTAATGTACTTTGGCAAAGTCTCAGGGTACAAAATTAATATGTAAAAGACAGTCACATTTTTACATATCAGCAACAAACAGGCAGAGAACCAAATAAAAAGCACAATCCCATTCATAATAGCCACACACACAAAAGGAAATAACTTGGCATCTTCCTAGCCAGAGAAGTGAAAGACCTTTACAACGAAAACTACAAAACATTGCAATAACAAAGAAATCAAAGATAAAACAAACAAATGGAAAAATCATTACAAAGAAATCAAAGATGACACAAACAAGTGGAAAAATATGCCATGCTCAAGGACTGGAAGAATCAACTTTGTTAAGGAAATCTATAGATTTAATGCAATATCCAATAAATTACCAGCATCATTCTTCTCAGACCTGAAAGCAACAATGCAGAAATTCATATGAAAACATAAACTTCCATGAATAACCAAAACAATTCTGAGCAAAAGAAACAAAGTGGGAGGTATCACACTTCCAGACTTTAAACTTTATTGTAGGCTACAACAATCAAGACAGCCTGGTATTGGTATAAGAACATGAATATAGACCAGCAGAATAGGATAGAGATTCCAGAAACAAAACCTCAATTTCTCAACCAACTCATCTTCAACAAAGCCTCCATTAACCACCACTGGGGAGAGAACTTATTCAGTAAATGATGCTGGAAAAACTGGCTGACTCCATGCGGAAGATTAAAACAAGAACTTTACCTGTCACCATACACAAAAATCAACTCTAAATGGATCAAATACCTAAACATAAAACCTCAAACTATAAGAACATTAAAAATGCAGAAGACAACCAGGCTGTCTTGATCTCAAACCAAGTGAAGTGAGGACCAAAGTGAGGCCCAAACTTTACCTGTACAATGACCATTTGTATACCTAACCCTAAATTGACTCCACATCTTTAAAATTTTTTTAAAAATCTAATCTATTGCATGGAAACTGTAATTGATAATACTGTATTGTAGCAAAAACATGTAACCAACTATGCTGCCCATGGAAGCTGGACTGGACAAAAGATAGTGATACATATACACAATGGAATATTATGCAGCCATAAAGAAAGACAAACATATGGACTTTGCAGCAACTTGGATGGATTTCGAGTTGATCATACTCAGTGATCTATCACAGAAACACAGAACAGAGTACCATATGCTCTCACTCATAAGCGGACCTTGAACAATTATCATAATACTATAAGAAAGTGATAGACCATAGTAATAAACTGCCAGGGGAGGGGGCTGGGACTGGCAGTTGAGGGAAACTGCCAGGGGAGAAAGGGGCACACCTCATCAACAAAAGTAACTTCATAATGAACAATTGTATACCTAACCCTGAATTGTACCCCACATCTTTAAAATAAAAGATAAAATATTGTACTGTGTACTTGAAACTTGCCAAGGAAGCAAATCCTAGATGGTCTCACCACACTCATATATAAAAGGTAACTCTGTGAGGTGGTGGATTTGTTAATTTGTTCGATTTTGGCAATTTTTTCACAATGTATACGTATATCAAAAAATTACATTAAATATATACACACTAAATATATACAATTTTTACTTATCGGTTTTACCTCAGTGAAGTTGGAAAATGAGGGATTTTTCTGGAGGAAGAAAGTCTTCTACCTCTCAGGCAATTGCTAGTACTTCCCTTGGAAACAAATATTATCTATTTCTTTTTCTCATATTTCTGCGAATATATTTAAATCTAATTTGTAAAATAGATAAAATCACCAAATCGGACTGAAATTAAAAATAGATCAAGGGTAGGTGAACTTTTTCTGGTTATGACCAATCAATAGCTTAGACTTTGTGCTTACAATCTCTGTCACAGCTGGTATCTAGATGGACTGCCTCTAGTAAGCTGCCCAGTCATCTGCCACTTCCTTCCATATTTTCCTTTCTCTTTCTATTTATGACTCTGTGGACATTTCCTCTGAACCCTGTTGATTCCAAGGAGAACAGTGTGGAAAAGCACATTAATTTTTAAAAATCCATAAAGTATTTTAAATTTCAGAATCACACCATTTTAATTAAAAATTGTTCAAGACTAAATGTATTTTTAAGTCATATTTTTCATAGGCTTAAATTTGGAATTTAGATCTATGATAGAACTAGAAACTTCCCATAGGAATATTTCCAGAAAAATACATATCTTGCAGTAGAGTTATATGTATCTATTTCTTGCCCCAATTGAAGTGTGAACTTCTTAAAAGTAGGTATTTTATCTTTTTCATCTGTATACCAAGCATAATAATTTATATAGCATAAGTGTTAATTTATATAGAACAAATACACTGAAAAGTTCTTATCCTTTCGTATTTTGAGATTGTTAGCACCTTATCCCAATTGTCCAGTAAGTCTCTGAAAATAAATTAAAATTGTTATAAAACCCCATTTCCTCCTAAAATCATTGACATTCAGAGGAAAGATTGTAGCTTAGGATAATTAAATCTTAAATATTTTAGAAGTAACCTATGTCTGGAAAATAGCCCAGAAGTCATTAAAAAAAAAAAGAAGAAGAAAAAATAATAGATCATGCAGCCATCTAGATGCCCAAACCTCCTGAATAGCAATTTCAAATTTGATTGTGTTTTCTTTTGAAAAAAGAGACTGGCTTTTGTTGGGCCAATCTGACTTTGTGATCATCTTCCAACCTTCTCTCTCTAATGTATTTTGCTCAGAGTTGACTAAGGATTCAAGTTGATGGACAGGTTTTTTTTTCCTTGCTAAACATAGACTAGAGGCCTGTGCTAATTTAGAACTTTTCCCAGATACTTCAGTCTTTTTAGGGTACTAGATTTGGGGTAATTTATTCAATGCCATACAAATGGATTCCCAGAATTATCCATTTTCAGGTTGCATAAGGTGGGTACCCTGTGCTTTTATTTAAAAGCAAGAAAGCAAAGGAACAAGCAAACTTGAGCAATAAAGCTAAAATACAGTTCTCCTACTGAGCGCTTTGTAATTTTAGTTTATTTCACCTTTGGTTATTTTTGTTTGGTAGAGGGCGGCTTCATAACTGGATACAAAAAAAGAAAGATCAAGTTCAAACAAATCATGTACTGGTTCTAAATATTTACTAACATTCAATACAAAATGTATATTCTGAGAAATGAAGTGTTTAAAAACACAATCAAGCAGAAATTGTTATTTTTGGATGAAAGACCACGTTTGAGATCTTCAACTAGGCAAAATTTGTGGTATAATTTTATGTAGATCACAGTGCCAAGCTTATTTCATATACACACAAGCACACATGCAAGCATGCATACATTGATAGTAATATATGTAATTCTTCTGTGGATCAATTGTCACCAATTGAAAAAAAAATAAATTATCATGACTTGCTACAAATGCTATTGGTTAATCATTGAATATCCTTTAATCTTTAAAGAAATGGCTCAGAAATACTAGTCATGTGGAAGGAAAATTTAGCTATAATGAATACAGAGATTTTTGTACACTCATTATTATTCATTTTTTTCTTCTTATTAGTTATTTTTCAGAGTACCAAGAAGAATAGCTACAGAGGAGATAACAACTAAAATGGTAAAACCAGGGCTTCTAAATCCATTAAAAGAATAAGTTGTTGCCTGGAGGTAATAGGTAAAGCTGCTGCCTCTCTCTAACAAAATATGGAAGAATAACCGAGGTCATGATGCCTTTTGCTTTGTAGCTGGAGCCAGTAGCTTATCAGTAATGGGAAGGAGAGTGCTACCTGTTGTAGGTACTTCTGAAATGAGTGTCAAGGATTTCTGCTTCCCTGTACTCATTCCTTGTGATCATTCCTCTGAGTGTGGGCTGGACCTAGACACTTGCTTCTAACAATTAGAATTCAGCAAAAGCTATGAGACGTTACTGGTTACTGCCAAGATTAGATTACAAGATTGTGGCTTCCATCTTGGACACTCTTTCTCACTGTCTTCCTTTCTCGATCTGAGGAAAGCAAAAACTGCCACATTGTGATCTGCTCTATGGAGAAGCAATATACTTTGGAGATCTGGAACAATGAAAGGCACTGAAGATTTAGTGTTGCACAAGATGACATAGTCTCAGTCCTATGGTGCTATCATTATTACTTAGCAGAAAAGAGCATGGATTCTTTGTTAGGCAGACCTGGGAGTTTATTCCATTTTCTACACATATTATCATGACTTGGAGCAAGTTTCTTAACCTTTCTGAACTTTAATTTCTTCTTCTTTAAACTGAGGTTGATAAAAGTACTTCCACCATGAAATTGCTAGAGGTCAAGAAAGATAACAGTAAGGTTCTTTTTGCACAGAAATTGTAGTAAGCATTTAATAAAGAGTAAGTACCGTATTGCTATTTTTATCTATATCACCATCATCATCACTGGTAGAGATGGGAAGCACTTTTTCCCAGTTCCAAATTCCCAGAAAGAAGTGTCCAGAATATATTATATGTCTCTCTTGTCTTTTTACTCTCTTTACCTTTGAAGAATGAAAATAACTTATTTTTAAGTCAGAAACCGTGACAGAAAAACACAGATCCCTGGATCAGAGAAACAGATCGTTTCTTTTTAAAGCAAAAGATCAGCCAGGGCAGCATCCTGCATCAGCCTCTAGCACCCCTGGTCCCAAAGAGCCATGAGATAAAGGCCATTTGTGATGTGTGTGTGCCATGGGTTACATCACAGGTCAGAAACCTTAACATTAGGAGACCTCTAGTTTCTGTAGAACTGCAGGCAAATCTATCAGAGAGAGAGAGAAAGAGAGAGAGAGCGCAGAAAACTCATGATGGAATGGAAGCAAAAGTCTTCAGGAGGGAAAAGAGAGGGCATTATAATTATTACCCTGGAATATTTCTGAGGAGGTATGTGGTATGTGTTCAAATCTCTCTGGAGAGATACATCATCTCTAACTTCTAAGACTGTTGGCTAGTCAAATGTGTCCATTGCTGAGAAAGCCTTTGCCATGCAGACACATAGAAAATTGTCCCCAACACTTACATATTAGGAAACCAAGAAAAAATAATGTACCATTTTGTGCTGAACTCCTTCTTTTTCTCAGACAGTGGCTTTTCTACTGGAAGCATTAAAAGTCTAGAGAAAAAAATCTATTTAGGAAGGTTGATGAGCACAAGGAAAATAAAATGATTTATTTTCAAAGATGTATATTTAGTTTAGTCAAATTTGTATCAAAAATTATGAGAATCAGTAAGTTTAAAATTTTTTGCTTATATATTATTACAGTGAATTTCCAGAAGTTGATAATTTTAAAAATAACTTTGTGTTGGGTAATGCTCATATTAGTGTGCAAATTCATGTGGCTTTATCAACTAATTTGTTTTTAATTGTCTGGATTGTTATAAGACCTATTACTAAGGCAAATAACAGGATGGCTTTACTTTTTGTGAGAAGACGGGTGGATTCTCTAAGCCTGTGGTAGTTAAGCCAAACCTTGAAAAAAAGTAGGAGATGGTCAGGCTGTCAAGAGTGGAGTGAGAAGGTTCTACATTAAAAATCAAACAACAACAAAAGCAAACAGCATAATCACTGAGAATAAACATGGAGGTGGAAAAGACATGAAAGTGATGTAAATCTGAAAAAAGGCCAAGATAATAGAATTTTCCAGAGAGAGAGAAAGAGAGCATCAAGATGGGCTACCGAAGGAAGTAAAAACTGGATCCTACAAGGACTTTAGGTTGAAGATTGTACTCTGTCTTATGAATGATTATAGTGTCCTAATGAGGACACTGTGATTATTGGATAATGGATTATAAGAGAACAAAAATTGGTGAGGAGACCAGTTAGCAGGTTATGGCAGTTGTCCAAGCAGGAAATTAAATTGGCCTGGTCAGAATGGGTGGCATTAGAAACAGAGGAATGCAAGTAGATTCCAGATATATTTAGGAAGAAGAATTATATTCATTTTTATTCTTCAAAGTGACTCCTGTGTCTTATATACTTAAGGATCACCAGTTACTGTTCACCAATCATGTTGAGCACATCACCTACAGAACATTTTTTGATTTACCTAGCTTACTGCTTTCTTTTTTGAAAGCTAAGAAAAGATTGCACAGAACATTATTTCTCAAGCAAAAAGCAAGCTCAAAGCTAAATCACGCAAAGCAGGTAACTAATTGAGAGACAATTGTTTAGACAACTGTTGTACATTTACACTTTTCCTGGTTAACAGTCAGATGTGGAAGGCAGAGTATTTGTTTTGATATATATAATGTTTCCTGGGGGGAAAACAATAAAAAAGTGTCTGGAAGTCGTAAAGTTGGATTCCACTCAGTGTTATAAGAGACACCATTTTAACAATGCAAATGATATCCATATGACTCCTCCATCAGCTAACAGCTGTCTGAAAAGAGCCTAAGACTTTCTATGCATTGAGTCCAATTAAAATCCTGACATACTAAATTAGTCTGTGGCCCATGTTTTCAAGAGTTTTAAATAATTATTCACTCTGCTAGAGAAGCTCAGTTTTTTTAATACATTTGGGTTATTTAATGGGGTAGAATTCAAACTTGCAATTTAGTTTCTACTGGGAGTGATGTGGTTGTGATAAATCTGTTATAACCTGATCGTGCAAAGATAACTTCTCACACTCTGGAAATCTTCAAGAATGTGAAAAAGTGACCAGTAGATGGGATCTGGTATAATACGATTTGGGTAAGATTTTAGTGTATTTATTTATTTTTTATTTATTTATTTTTTATCAGTATTTTTTATTTTGGTATTGTGGGGTACAGTTAAGGGTTAGGTATACAAATATGTTTCGTTCAGGCACCCTTGTTGATAAGGGGTGTATCCCCATCCCCAGACAGACATTTACTGCCGTTAATCCCACCTCCCTTCCCCTTCCCTCCCGTATTCCCACCACTGTCGATTTTTTTCTTATAGTATTACGATAGATGTTCAAGGTCGACTATATGAGTGAGACCGTGTGATACTCAGATCTTTGTTTCTGTGAGAGGTCACTCAGAGTCTATAATACTAAGATTTTAGTTTTAAAAAATGTTTACATATCATTTAGTCAGAAACTCTTATTGAGTCATCACTGTACATTTGGAATTATGCTGGGCAACGGGAGTACAATACATTCAGGAAAGTTACATTTTTTAAGGCATTTTTTAAACTCATGATGATAATGAGGCTAAATTACAAGTATACTGATGACACGGCATTGGCACAAAAGAAGTGGTCATTTATTTGATGTTGAAATTAAATGTTTATGGAAGGCTACCATTTGAACTGAACATTAAAATGAATGGATATTCATTAAGTATGAAAGGAAGTAGATATGCATTCAAGATAGAGGGATCAGCAAATGCAAAGGTACATTTTGAACTTTGTATGCTATTGGAAGGAAATACAATTTTGGCTAGATTGCAGAAAATGCAGAGTTCTGCAATAGTTAGGGCTAGCCGTAGGGAGGGACACCATCAGAAAAGACTTTGTAAACCATGCTGAAAGTACAGACTTTATTAGAGGGCCACAAATTCAAATAAATTCAAGTGTTAGGCAGAAAAGGGTAAATGAAGGGTGATAGGAACATTTCAATAAGGGGAGATAAGATTTAGTTTTAAAATAGTCACTCCAACTATTGAATGAGGAAAGAAGTGAGGTGATATATTTATGAAGGAGGAGAGACCATATCCAGAATAATTTTTTTAATTGAGTACATTTCTAGCAGGTTATTATCATAATTTGGCAAAGATTAAGGTGATAGATTTGACTGAGAGCAATGGCATTAGCAGTAAGTAGATATTTCCAATAAATATTTAAAATACAGAATTTTGTTTTTTAAAATAATGCTATGGTCATATGTAGTGGTGAGAAGAGTCAGTTAAAGATAACTGTTTTTATGGTTATAATTACAGTCAGATAAACTATTGTTTGTTCAAATGGGCAATGTTAGAGTAGAATATTTGAGAAGGAAATGCATCACCAGAGGTTAGGTGATTTAAATCAGCACCTAATATATATATATGAAGATCACAAAGTCAATTTATTTTTCTTTGAGTTGGAGTCTCACTCTGACGCCCAGGCTGGAGTGCAGTGACATGCTCATGGCCATCGCAGCGTTGACTTGCTGGACTCAGACTATCCTTCTGCCTCAGCCTTCCAAGTAACTGGAACTACAGGCATGTGGCACCACAACCAGTTAATTTTTCTTGATTTGTTGTAGTGACAAGGTCTCACCAAGTTGCCCAGGCTGGTCTCAAAACCGCGGTCTCAGACAATTCACTCGCCTCTGCCTCCCAAAGTGCTGGGATTACAGGCTGAAAGTCAAGTTTTAATTAACTCCTGTTTTGACTTCTAAATATTTGAGGCATTCGTAGGCGTCTGAGTGGAAACACCTTCTCTGGGCATGTAGTGTCTCTAGACAGTTGTATTTAGAAGTGTAGAGTACAAAAGAGAGAACTGAATGCTGAGCTTAGATTTGGACTTAGTGGCATGAAAATAGGTGAAGCCATGGGACTAGACAAGCTCTTCCCAGGGACAAACAAAATGAAGTCACAAAAGAGCTTAGTATGAAACCTTTAATAATAGTAATAATAATAATAATAATAATAATAATGGAAGATCAGGAAGGGAAGAAATGGCACAAAACCGAGAAAGACAGTCTATTAAAATGATGGGAAACAAAGACCTTAAGGAGATCAAAGGATAATCGTTGTTACCAAAAAGAGTAAACATATTACTAAATGTTTCAGAGTCCAGTACACATTAAACAGAGACTGAAAAGTGTTCCTTGTGCTTAGAAACAAGGAGGTTAGGGAAGGTTGCAGCAAGGTTAGTTTTTAGCAAGTGGTAGGATAGCAAGCCAGATTGTAATGCAAATGTGAATACCAAGAGTGAAAAAGTAGAAAGCAAGTATCAACATTTCATGCAAAAGTTTGAGAAGAGAAGTTAGGGCAGGAGCAGGAAAGGGTATTAATAGGAGTAAGACTTTGAAATGACAGGATCAACTTTAATCAGAGGGAAAATTTACACAAAGAAATCAAGATCACAGATGTACCAAGACTTGTATTCAATTATTGACCTTAAGTTTTTTATTTTAATTTTCATCTGCTTCTCTTAGGAAGCAATAACCATTGCAATTGCAAGCTATTCAATTTGTGGCCCACTTAATCTGAATGCCACCTTTATAGAGACTCTTCTGTCATCATCCCAGCACCTAAAAGCCACTAATATAACTAAGAGACTTTTGAAACACTGTGCAATCAATGTGTATGCCACAGAAAGTAGAAGAATATTACCAAAGGTTAGATGGTTTAAATCAACACTGAATGTACACAGCCGATGATTAGAAAGTCAAATTTTAATTAAATCCTTATGGATTTGTGAAAATTCTTAATTATTGTTGCTGTTTTATCCTTAACTAAATTTCACTCTATTGAAGCACAGCAGAGCCTTAAGTCTCCTGGTGGAATGCATGTAACCTGTGCAATTCATTATAAAGCAGTTTCTCTCGGAGAGCTCAGAAGTGTCAGAATTTATGAACATCCTAGCCCATTTGATTTGATTTTGTCTCTGGAGGATGTTTGCTAATGCACAAATATTATTCATTAATGTGCTAAGGGGTGTTCACTAAAACTGAGCTGTGGAATTACCTTAACTTCAGCAGAAAAGTCATCATTCTTTTCAGGTAAAGAATGCTGATGAGGAAAGACCTCCAAAGAACTGTGATGTGTAGAACAGCCCCACTAAATAAAATGCATGTTACTGCTTATGTTAATGTGCATGGAAAATAATCATATCTACATCTTTGTCATTAATCTATTTGGGAGATTATATCTCTAATGCAAACACTGGAGAAATTCAAAAATGAGACTAAAGAATGATTAACTTTTAGCTTCCTTGTTATTATTCTTTTCAGTCAAGAAGAAAAAAGTATATACTTAGTTTAAACTTCCTGATTGTATGAACTCTAACGTGGCATACTTCCTGATTATATGAACTCTAACGTGGCATACTGCTCGGTGCTTGGGAAACAATTGCTGATTTCTTACTTTGTATGTAACAAGATAAAAATATATTTCCCATGTAAGAGAAACCCAGATGTTGACAGTTTAGGCATATATGGCATAGCAGTTTCATGTCATCTGGGACACAGGATCCACCTTCATTCTGCCATCCTAAGAATTCTGCCTCCTTTATTCTGCTGAAGTTAAGGTAATTCCACAGCTCAGCTTTAGTGAACATCCCTTAGCACATTAATTAATTAATTCATTGTCTCATGAATTCTTGCTTAAAACAGTTGCTTGCACTCCAACCATCACATTCACATTCCAAGTAGCAGAAAGAAGAAAAGGGAAAAAGGTAGTGTACCATCTCCCTTTTATATTTATAGTTTGTTAAAATATCACATAATAAACATACTCAAATAGTAGCATACATTTCAATGAATTCCCACAAAGTAAAAATCATCTCGTAAACCATCATCCAGATCAAGATATGTAACACCATAGCACTCGAAAAGAAACTCTCAGGCCCCTTCTCACCACTATCCCCTTCAAAGACAATTATTATTCTGAATTTTAAAGTCATAGACGAATGCCGCCTGCTTTTGAAACATATAAATACAGTTATAATATATGTTTTTTGTTTTTCTCAAAAGTATGTTTGTGATATTACTCGTGGTTACTTCTAGCAGTGTAGAGGGACCCCAAAACAACTGGAATTAGTTTTGGAGAGCATAATCCTTGAGGTACAGACTTCCCCTGTTAGGAAAGTGTTCCAGGAGCCCACAGGCATCATTGTACCAGCTAGCATGGTTGTGAGAGGCTATGTTCGGCTTCAGTGAATTTTTTCTTTTGGAGAGTCTTTCAACACTTTTGCCCAAGTCATGATGAGTGATTTACAAGCATACCTACACACAGGACCCTGAGTGTTTAGCACTTTTTGACCAAAAAACGGCAAGACCTCTGGGCCTCAAGCTCCCTAATCAAAAGATCTCACCCTGGCGACTTTTTTTGCTTCCTGAGATGAAGAAAGTCCTCAAGGGGAAACGTTTTGCCAGTGTGGAAGGAGTGAAACAAAAAAAAGTAGCAGTACTAAAAGGCATCAAAATTGAAGAGTTCAAAAACTTTTTTGAGCAGTGTTGAAAGCATCTCAATAGGTGTATTACATCGAAAGAAGAGTACTTTGAAGTTGACTGAAATTTAAACTTGAAAGAATAAATACATAATTTTTATAAATAATTTGAACTTTTTTGGGGAGTTCCCCCTTGGAGTTTGTTTTTCTCTTACTGATTTGTACAGCATTACATTGTAAAAGTATACCACAGTTGATCAATCAACTCTACCACTGATGGATAGTTATTACAATTAGTGCCATTTGTGAACATTATTTTGTGTCTTTGGGAACACATGTAAGCACTTCTATTGGGTATATACTTAGGAGTGGGAAGGCCAGGGCATAGCCTGTGAATATGATCTACTTTAGTAGATATTATGGAACAGTTTCATGAGCTATACCAACTTATATTACTTCCATCAGCGTTTGGGAATTTCAGTTTTCCATAACTTTAGCAACACTTAATCTCATCGATCTCTTTAATTATTATCAGTGCAGATAGATATTACATTCCAATTTTAATTCATACTTCTCTGATATCTAAAGGTGAGAGTCTTTACAGATATTTAATAGTCTTTTTGAATACCTTTTTTGAATAGTCTTTTTAAATAAAAGGCATTTAACTTCTGTTAAAAGTTTTTGTCAATTGTTTGGACAGTCTATGCTTTTCCTGCAGATTCTTAAGTTTTTTAAATACACTGAATGTGAGTTCATTATGGCATATATGTATTAAAATTACTCATTCCAACTCTGTGGCTGTTTTCATTCTCTTATTTTTTTGTCTTTTTTTAATCTAAGTTCTCATTTTTAGTAAATTTCATTTTACCAATGTTTTCCAATGCAGTATAGTATATTTTGTGTTTTATTTTTAAAAAGCATGGCTTTCTTTAGAAACATGATGATAGCCGGACTCGGTGGCTCAGCCTGTAATCCCGTGCCTTTGGGAGGCTGAGATGAGTGGATTGCCTGAGCCTGTGGGTTCGAGACCCGCCTGGGCAGCGAGACCTCATCTCTACAATAAATCAAAAAATCAGCCGGGCGTGGTAGTGCATGCCTGTAATTCCGGCTACTCGGAAGGCTGAGACGGAAGGATCGCTGGAGCCCAGCAGGTGAGGCTGCAGTGGCCGGGAGCGGGCACTGCACTCCAGTCTGGGCGACAGAAAGAGACTCCAACTCAAAAAAACCCCAACAAAACAAAAAACAAACAAAAAAAGAAACATGATGATATTATACTATCTCTGTCTACATAGCTAATTATTTTGCCATGTATATTTATTTCTACAATCCATCTGGAACTGATGTTTATCTATAGTGTGAAGTAGAAGTAAGATTCACTTTTTATGTCCAACATTGAGATTCTAACATCTGAGTATCAGTTACTAAAAGGCCATCTTCGTTTTATGCACTGCAGTATTTTAAAGCAAGTGACTTTATTTTAAAACAAATTCGGCTATTTGTGTGAATCTGTGTTGTTTCAGTTCTCTTTGTTCCCTGTTTCTTTGGTCCATTAGACTTTTTATGTACCCATATCATACTGTTTGAATTATTGTAGCTTCATGACATAACTTGGTTTCAGGTAGCATAAATGCACTGGCTTTGTTCATCTTCAAGATTGTCTAGACCATTTTTAGCTCTTTATGTTACCATATACATTTGGAAATAAGCTTTTCAATTTGCAGAAAATTTATGTATAGATTTTGATTAAGACTGCATTGCATTTATAGACAAATCTGGGAAGTTGACATCTTTACTATATAGAGTCTTTTAACCTACAAACATTGCATTTACTGACATTTATTTAGGTTTTCTTCATTTCAGGGTGTTTGGGCTTTATTCTTCTTGTGTTTCAGTGTAGATGTAGTAACTTTTACTAAAAAAATTGGTTTTATTTCTTGTAATAAATGGTATCATTTAAAATTAATTTTCCTATTTGTGATTATATATAGCAATACAACTGATTCTCTGTTTTAACAATATCTAATGGCTATGTGATATTCCCACACTAATGCATTAGGATTTGCTACATGTACCATTGTTTTATTTATAACTAATTATAGTTTTATATTCTCTTTTTCATTTGTTATTTGGTTTATAGTCTTTTTAAAATCTTTACTGCATTGTTCTGGGATTTCATATTCTAATGAATAGATTTTTTTTGATAACAGGTATTATTAACTTGGTCTCCATTTTAGAGAAAAACTTTAAATATTTTACCTCAAGTTATAAAATTGTAGGTTTTTCACAAGTATTGTTAGTCATATTATAGAGTCTTTTTTTCCAACTTAATTTGATGAGTAGTTATCATGACTGGATGATTTAATTTATCAAATAATTATTCTTTACCTATTAAGATAAGCATACTCTTTTCTCTTATATTAACTTAATGTGATAAATCATACTGTTTGAATCTTCTGCTGATGTTATCTAGTGAATTTAGTAAATTTTTCTTTTCAGTTATGATATTTCAGTTCTCGAATTTTTATTTGCCTTTTTAAAAAATAATTTCTATCACATTGTTACTATTCTCATTTAGTTCATATGTCATATTCTCAATTTCCTTTGTTTCTTTGCCTGTGTTTTGCTTCAGCTTTTTAAACCATAGAAGTCAGTTGTATTTGTCTTTGTCTAACAAGCCTGATGTAGTGTATCTTCAGGGATGGTTTCTAAAGTTTTATTTAGTCATGTTGCACTGTTTCATTGTATACCTCATGCTCTTTTGTTAAAAATCGGGCATTTCAAAATAATAATAGCAACAAAAAGTCACTTCTCTGTCTTTGCAGACTGGAGTGTAAGATATTAACTAACTAATGCATTTCTGAGCCTTGGGACCAGCCCAAGGTGAACACTTAAAATCTTCTCAGATCTTTTCTGGCAATGCATCCTGTCTGGGCATATGTGTGCTTTTAAATTTTGTTTGTTTGTTTCAATTTCCCTCAGCTGCTTATAACTGTCTTATTTTATCAGTGGGTCTTAACGTATTCTTGAGGCCTTAGATATTTTATTGTATTCCTCTGTCCATACTCTTTTACCCCGAGGTCTTGCTAGCCTAAAACCCCTTGAATTTTTATGCATTGTGGCACCCACCACTATCTTCCTAACTTCCATACTGAAATATGAGTTATACCTCTGCTTTATGTCTTAACTTTTGAGTGTCCTGCATCAGGAAGAGGTAGGACAGGGGTAGTACTACAAAAGTTCTTCTTTCAAAGGGGGATTTTTATCAATTGGGAATTTATTTGTTTGCTGTAGATCTTTGACTTCCAGAGCACCTATAAAGTTATTTATTCAGTCTTTCTATATATTGTATTATTATTATCATTATCATTTTATGTTTGCATAGGAAGGATAGCCTGGAGATTCTTTGTCTCCTATTTGCTGAAATCACTTCCAACTTTCTATTTAAAATTTTTTTTCCTCAATCAAACTATTATCTTTATAATCTTTAAATTTTGAAAACATAAAACTATCAGCTCTCATCAGTCTATACCTTCTCATTCCATCTAGATTATAGACTCTAACCATGGATTTCAACTCTGCACATACATTAGAATCCTAAAAGTTTTCTTAAAAATAACAGTGTAGTACTCATACTAAAAATATACTGATTTAATTGATCTGGGTTGAATAATACCTGCAACTAGTTGTCAAAAACATTGTTTTAAATCCTACACCTTTCTATAGCTAGTCTTTCCAACCTTTTCTTGACTTCCTTTTCAAGAATATTTCTGACCCTAGGCAAGAAGTACTTAATTTACTCTAGTTTTTTCCTAAGTTTTCAGTGTCATTTTATTTATTTTCTGACATTCTGGATTCATGATTAATTTGATTAATTGCATTATGCTTCATCTCCATGAACAACACCAATTTTATTAACTGGGTTTTTTCCTTAGTCTCTTGTGTCCAAGTC
The DNA here is from genome assembly GCF_000164805.1 of Carlito syrichta. Taxonomy (NCBI): domain Eukaryota; kingdom Metazoa; phylum Chordata; class Mammalia; order Primates; family Tarsiidae; genus Carlito; species Carlito syrichta. The sequence goes on from NW_007260474.1 coordinate 405,921, forward strand.
CTGTATTGATAGCAACTCTTGAGCATCCAGACCCTTTAAAAATGGTTGTTGATGTTGTCACTCAAAGAAACAGGTAACTCCAACCAACCTCAATTTCAGAACGCAATATTTGTCTACTGTTGACTTCTCATACAGACTTTCTAATACTATTTCATTAAATAGGTGAATATCATTGATCCTGGAGTCCTCATCAAGTTCTAATCCCCTACTAAACAACCTTTTTTTCATTAGTCTCATTCTTGGCTACACTACCAATATAAAATCCTGCACACCTTTGCATCTGTCCTACTTATGTTTATCTCAATACATGCGCTAAGTCTAGTTTTAACTATTTACATTCTTCAACTTTCTTTAGTCTATTGTATTCCCTAGGTTATTTGCTACCCTGATCCCTAATGGTTTCTGAAACCATACTACAATGTACTTGATAATTATTCAAGTGACTTAATTACATATCATTAGTTGCCAATAAAACTCTATTTTTGCATTCTGAAATTTTTCTCATGAATTTTTCATGTGATGTAAGGAAAACTGACCTAAAAATATCCATCATACAGTGAACATTATCGGTATAATACAAATTATATGAATAAATTAATAATAACTTGACCAAAACCAATAAAGCAACTAAATAAATGTTTGTTTTAATATTCTTGCTCCTGACCTGTCTCTACCAGTTCTTCGTGCTTCATCATTTGAAGTCAGTTTCAAGAAACCTGAATAGGTGACTGAAAATTCTGAATTAAGCATGCAGATAATTGCCTACATGGTTAACCCCTTTTACTGTTGATGGGGTAAGTGAAAAATAATACTGATAACTGGAAACATGTAAGCACAATTAGGCAATTGTAAATGTAATATCTTTCACAATATACTTTTCTATAACTGTCTAATTATGTTCACAAGTAATAGTATGATAGGTAAATTCATTCCATTTCTGAAAATAAAGTTGAAACTAGAAAATAATGTACCCTATTGAGCTAGGTACAATTTTCAATTACAGTTAGAATTAATGAAATAATAGGTTATTAGGCAACATTTGAATGTGAGGTGATACTGGTTAGACAGAAAGATCAATGATAGATATAGAGCTAGAGATGATAGAGACAGAGACAGAGATAGACATGTGTCTTTCCTGGACAAGGACATAAATAGTTCCAGAATTGTAGTGAAGTGTGTGATTTGGAACCATGAATCCCATGTCTGTATTACTTTCACTCATTGTAAGAGTCAGGATCTGGCAACCACCAACATCAGTTATCCCACTCTACACACTAGACAGATAGATCCTATGCAGCATCTCAGTGGTCTCTCTCCAAAACAAACAACTTTTAATTCAGAATTGAAAACTGACTCAAAGTAAAGTAACAAGCACCAAATGGCAGCTTGACATGCTGTGTTTTCCAGAAGAATAACATTTTTAAAGTATTTGAATTATATTTTTTAAGAAGAAAAAAGATACAGATCTATGATGTAAACAGACAATATTATGTTAAAAGTGAAATTCTCTAACTCTATATTAGTTTTGTTATCTACTCTACTTGTTTTGAATTTGTGAGTTTTAAAGACTAGAAGAATTGTGTTTTAATATAGGTTGTGCCCTGTTACTGTATAACTAGTGAGACTTAGGAAGTCATTTTCCTTTCATGAACTACCATTTATTCATCCGTAAGACATGTGCAGTGCTAACTTCCAAAAAATTTTAAAGCATCTTAAATATCATACAAGGGGGACCCAAAAACCCCCAGCATTTATTTACTAAAAATTGTATATTCTTATCCGCTTAAACTTCAGTCACCTTCAAAGTACTCACCGTTTGATATAATACACCTATCGAGATGCTTTTTCCACTGCTCAAAAGCGTTTTTGAACTGGTCAGACACATTGAAGGACTCTCCAAAAAATAAAAATCACTGAAACCAAATGCAACCTTTCACAATAATGCTAGCTAGTATACTGATGCCAATGGGTTCCTACAATATTTACCTAGCAGGAGAAGCCTGTACTAAAAGGAACCCACCCTCCAAAAAATAATTTTGGGTTTTTTGGGGTCTCCACTCTTATTTAAGCCTAGACATAATTGATACTTTTTAAATGATAGTTATTATTTCTATTATTATTTTATATAATTTTTCTCCTTCTTTATTCCCCACCTTTAATTTTCAGCATAAGAAGAGCTTCTTCCAATTCATCTCCTCCGTGCTTTAATGTTCCCTAATTGCATCTCTCTCATATAGTGAATTAGAAAGAAATAATGAAATAACCCTGTGGCAGTCACCCTTCTCAAATGTCTCTCAATGACTCCCGCCCTTCCTGGTACTCACTTTCTAGTATAAACTTCTCTTCTTGAATGTGAGCAAGACCTGCTGACTGGTTTCTAATACACTGAATATATAAAAGCTGCCAGGTGTCATTTTCTAGAATAAGTTACAAAAGACTGTTGGCTTCTTCTTGCCACACATACTTTTTCTTTGTGGTTTGCTTGCTCTGATTAAACCAGTTGCACTGTTGAGAACTACTCTTCAGGGCATGCCACATATACATAACTGGGGAAAGCCTCTGATCAACAGCTTATGAGGGACTGAGGCTCTAAGTCCAAAAAGCTGTGAAAATCTAAACCCTGCCAACATTTGCCTTGACTGAGTTTGGAAGTGACCCTAACCTCATTTGAGCCTTAGGATGACTACAGCCCCTGTGAAAAGGTTGATTGATATTTGCTAGAAACCCAAAGCCAGATGGACTGAACCATATTCCTGACCCACAGAAACTGTAAGACAATAAATGTTACAAAGTTTTAGGTAAACCACTAGATTTAGGAGTAATTTGTTATACAGCAGCAGATTACCAGTGTAACCTATTCACTTCATACTGTCATTTCCCAAACAGTTCTATCTGCAATGGTCTTCCTCCAGGGTATTTAAAAATACATTAATTTCTTGGTTAAAGATACATCTCTACACAATTTACACAATTACCTTGTTATAGTCATTTCCTCTCTACCTTTATACACCAGAAACCGAACAGGCAGTAATTTCCTTCAAAGTAGATGTCAAGTGAGGAAAAAAAAAAAACACTATACACACACACACACACACACACACACACACACACACACACACACACACACACATATGTATGTATAAGATGCTGTATTAGGAATTTATAATGCGGTATTTTAATAAATCAAATACATGAGAAAGTAGTCAGAAAACAATTTTGAGTATCTAATTTTTGAAAAGCAACCTGAGAAATACAAATGGGAATAAAATACAGTTCTGCTTCCAAAGAGGTTACTTTCTAGTTAGGAAAATAAGAGCTGCAGAGATTAAAAGCCTACAAATACTCTAAGGTAATAAATGGCAAATGGGTTGCACAGACGGTAAGCAATCCAGACAGAAAGAGAAGAAAATAGTCCAGAGGGAGGCAGAGTATGATCTAATCTTTACAAATGATTAGAACTTAGGAATTAGCAAAATTTTCCAGACTCCACTTTTATTAATGCTAGTATTCCTTTCCTTAACAGTTTATTTTATTACTGATTATCTATGTAAGCATGGATAGCATTTCATTTTGCTTATTAATTTATAGCATAGCACAAAAAGGTTAACTAGTTCCCTCAAGGCTAGAGGCAGTATTAGAATTAAAACCAAGGAGGCAAGGCTCTTAAAGTAGATTTAAAAAATACTATGAACCAATTAATTTTTTAAATAACCTAAAAAGAAACAAAACAAAAAGCATCTATTATATTGCTTCTTTGATATTATAGACACAGTGTCAAAATTGAAATATGTTTTTAAATATTTTTATTTTAGTTTTCAGTAAATTATTTCTTATCTTATTTCCATTTTAAACTTTAAAGATATAAAATGTCTGGTAAAATAGAGATCTTTATTTGATGGTATTGATAAAATGCTTCTAGTAGATTATTCTTTAATAATTATAAAAGTATTGATACTCTGAGAGAAATAATACACAGAGAAGTGTGCAGAAAGCAAGCAGAGTATGATGCCATAGAAGTCAGAGAGTGTGACATTTTAAATAGATAGAAGTAATTAATTAAGGAAAATTCAATGGAAAGATTAAACTTGAAAAAGTCTTAGAAATGTCCACATATTTAGAAACTCAGAGTCTCTTTATGATTTTAATGAGAGATAACATTAGTCAAGTCAGGAAGTAAAGGTTAGATGAACATTATGTCAGAAGGTGGTGAAAATGAGAATAGCCCCATTTTGAGGTTAGATGAGAAACACAGGAGAAATATTTGATTACTGGAAGAACACTCAAGCTCAGAGAAGGACAATTTTATATGATATTCATAAGTTGAATAATGGGGTGAGAGGGAGAAACATCTAGATCTAAAGCAAAACCTAGAAAGTAAAATCAAATGTACAAAATAGAGAATGGTGGATTGCTCTTGAATAGGAGTGATACCACATCTTCTGAGAATGGAGAAAAGCATTATAAAGAGAGAAATTCAAACAAACATGTGGTTGTGTGGTTGTGCAAGAGAGGCTTTGTTTTTGAGGAAAATGACACGTGATGGCTTTTCTGTCATCTGAATGTAAGGAGGCTGGGGTCTGGAGATAAAGAAAGTGATGAAGAGACATCAGAAAATGTGTTGGCCAGAGACAAATAAAGGACTTTACTACAGCTTAGGAGACATGCACTGCATAAAGACCAGAAACAGGTAGTGGTCCCATCTTTTTAAAAAAATGTATAAATAATTTCTTCCATCATTACTCAGTATTACTATATTTTATTAAGACTTGAACAAGTGATCCTATTGATGCTTGTGATTTCTTGTTTCCATAGCTGTGTATGACATTTAGGTCTTTTGTCTGAAAGAGTTTGTTAACCATTGGTCTAGAGAGAGCTCTGAAAAATCAAAGTTAGAAATTTATCCACATATTGGTCATTGAGGAACTACTCTTGATTAAACTTATCTTATTTAAACAATGCAAAATTATCCTCTATGGCATAGGCAAGCGATAATACAGAGGCAGAATTAATTGGCAGGCCCATCAAAAAAGGACTTATATTACTTTATTAGAAGATCATTTATCTTTTGGACTGGAGGTGGGAGGTTGAGGTTATCAGATATGTCTTATATTAGTCTGTACTTTAATGTCAGCCATGAAAACATTCACATACTTTATTTTTTTGTATTCAGTGTGCTTCTAATATTCATCTTATTTTTGGTGGGAAGACATCAAATGAGATTTTTTAAAAGGCAAATTCAGTTGTTTACATAAAACTGTTGGTAAAAACCATGTTTTTAAACCAATTTTTAAAATGTTCTCTTCCTCTAAATAACTTGTCCCAACATAACAGGTGAAGTCAGAGGCTTTACTTATAGTGAGAGACAATATGTTCAGAAAAAACATCTTAGATCCAGAGTTATGAAATGGGGATTTGAGGCTCAGTTCTGGTATTTACTAAATCTTTGGTTTGGAGTATTTCATTTAACCTGAGTTAGAATTTCCCGACTGTAAACCAAAGATAATGCTTATTGTCCAGGGTTATTCTGGGAAAAAAAAAATAGTGACATAATATTTCAGAAAGCATTTGGTGAAATACAAAATACTCTAAGAAACTGCCTTCATTTAAGTTCTGCAAGAAAATTTCCATCTATAATCATTTTGTTTTTTTCCCACATTTTCCAATGTGGAGGCTTTTAGCCCCAGATTATAGAGAAGTCAATGTAGACAGGTCAAGCATAAACTCATGTGAGATTTTTAAAAATTTTTCATTGTATAAAATGCTTTAGAAAATTTAGACAAAACAAAAGAAATAAAAAATAATTCATGAATCAAAGGTTCTATCACTTCAGAAAATATGTTTTATTTTGTTCAATTTCACTTTCCATTTGTTATATTTGCGATTTTTTTAAAGACACACACAAATACACACACACACACACACACACACACACACACACACACGCACAGTTCAAGGAGGCTATATATACCTACTCCCTTTGTTAAATCTATAAGTAAAATGTTCTGTGTTACTGTCTCTATGACATGAATTCAAAGGCTCCATTGCATGACCTTATTACTATAATTGGCTAATTAATGTACAATCATCCAACACTCAACAATGGACACACATTCTGAGAATGTGTTGTGTGATAATAGAGCATACCTACACAAACCTAGATGATATGTCTACTACACACATAGCCCATTGCTCTAAGGTTACATACCTATACAGCATGTTACTGTACTGAGTACTATAGATAATTGTAACACAATGGTAGATATTTGTGATTCTAAACATAAAATGTGAACTAAAAATACAATATAAAAGATAAAATTAGTATACCTGTATAGTGCCCTTATCATGCGTGAAACGTATAGGATTGGAAGTTGCTCTGAATGAGACAGTGAGTGAGTTATGAGTAATTGTGAAGACTTTGGACATTACTGTGCACTTTTGTAGACTTCATAAACACTATGCACTTAGGTTATACTAAATTTATGAAAAATGATTTTTCTTTCTTCAGTAACAAATTAACATTAGTTTTCTGCAAATGTTTGACTTTATACTATAGTAGGCTATGCTCGCTCCCAGAAAACTAGTTTTCACGAGGGTTCAAATAGTATCATTCACCTTTGATGTTCTCTGTGGTACCTAGCACACTATTTCAGACAGAGTTGGCACCTAATACAGGAGAGTGACTTGTCTGTCAGTTTCAAAGGCTAGTTCATTCTCCAAACTGGGGAAATTGGTCTTCTTCAATAGCTATGTAGAGAAATGGTGTCATTGCAAGGCTTACAATATTTTGTCATATGAGAGAGATCATTTCAAGGCTAGTTTGGCAAATGACAATTAGATGGAGCACCTCCACAAATTGGATAAACAGATGGGCTTTTATTGCCGGAAATAATTTGTTCTTGGAAGAAACATCTAACACTGATGAGTGCCATATTCTGACAGAAAAGTGACATTTGGGATTAGAGTCAGAACTGACCTGGCACATTTCTGATAAATGGCATCTCTGAAGTAAATGAGTAGCAATTATTTATTAATATGGTAAATTTGGTACATTATTTACCTGAAATCACATTTATTTAGTTATAGTATTCATTTCTAAATATGCTACCTTTTATAAACAATAAATACATGAATTCTTATTGGTGCCAAAACTGATCTTAACTTACATTACACAGTTCTGTTGTAATTTCAAATAACTACTCAGGAGCATTTCATTACAGTGAAACCATAGGCAGAAGTGTAAAACGTATGTGGCATTTTAAGTTCATTTAACAATTGTCTGGAGTCCTCAAAACTAGATAAATGATACAATATTATTTGTGTTTGATTAAATTGGAAACAATTTGAGGTTAGGAACCACTTCTTATATAGTTTATATAGTTTATCCATGTCTTCCAAAGCCTAATACTGATGTCATAAAAAGATTCTCAAAAATCACTTGTTAGTTGATTGATCAATAAATGGATTAATAGATAGATGGATAGCACAATCACCCACCTCATCTCTACTCATTGTTAAACCTGCTTTCTTTTTGCTTAGTGTTTAAGCTTTGAATTCCAAAATTCTAGTAACAAATGGATCATTATTTTATTTATTTTTCAATTAATTCAATAGATATGTTTGAATGTCCATCACGTGCTCAGTACTGCAAGAGGGCTCAACCTGCAAACACTACAAAAGGTCAGTTGCTATTCTGAGATTACAATCTCGTAGACATATGGCATATGCCACTGAAGACTTAGAGAGTGCTAGTGAAGTACTTTTGTTGGATGTCTAACTTACAGATTTCATCGGTGAATTCATTGAATAAATATTTTTAGAGTGCTAACTTTATGACAGGAACCACTGATAGACTTCAGAGTAGAAGTAGTGAACAAGAAAGATCCAGTTACTAACTTTGCAGACGTCACAGTTTAAAGAGCAAAACTCAGAGTTTGATTGAAGGAAAGGGTTAATAAAAGACTCCCAAGTGCATGAAATAAATGGACAACTGACTGATACAATTAATGCAGAAATCATTCTTCACAATGTCTCCAAAAAACCTAATTAACTTAAAATAAATAATTCTAGAGGAAAGTCATACATACTTTATTGAGCATCTACAAAATGCCTAACAGTCTCTCAACATTCTTATTAATGCTTTCCTGAAGTGACTGTTCACTTTATTTTTTTCAGATAAAAAGTTAAGAATAAGATAAATTTAAAATTTTACCAAAATTATGCAGCAAGTTATAGTTAAGTAGGGATTCAAAATGAGATTTCAGAATTCTGATCGTTCCTGACTGCTTGCATTGATAATAAACTTCTTAAGCCAAGTAGAAAAGGTGCTGAAAGTTTTGTCCTAACTAGGGCCTTCCATTTCAACATTTGATTAAGAAAAATATAATGCAATAAAACAAAACAGCAAGAGTGAGAATTCAAGAGAAAATATAGTTAAATACATTTATAGCTTTAAGAAATTGTTTATTGCTTCTTTTAATATAAATATTCAACACAATTTTCTGAGCGAAATCTCAGTTTTCTATTAAACATCCCCTTTCCCAGTATAACTCATTATGCAACTTTGTGCTTACTCTAATTTATAGATGCCCAGGGCTCCAGGAAGGGAATGACCTCTGCCAATACTGTATAAATAAGACATAAGGCTGCTAGGATTTTCAAATCAGAGGAATAAAATTATATCAGGTTTTATGTAGAGTGACATAATAGATTTATTTGTTAAAGCTAAAATAGTTTGAATAATATAAGTGCTACCAACATATTGTTTATAATAGCAAAAATCAGTGCCCGGGGTAAAATTGAAAAGGAAAACAAAAGAAGTATATTTGAACATCATAAAGAAATATTTCTGCTGGTTCTTGCTGGGAGAAAGTCAATAAAAGTTCGAACCATAATGCGGTACTAAATCTCAATTACTCTTTGTGAGGTACCATTAAAACTATTATGTGGTTTCATTTATTTAAGAAAGCATATTGATGGTTTCTTTCTTCTTAGTTCTGGTACTTAGCTAGTGAGGTAGGTGTAGAATAGAAGGCATTTGTTTGATATATCTTTTCCTTCATCGAATGATAAATTTGTTGAGCATTTAACAGGAACTCCTGTTTAAATTCCATGTTGACCCAGGAGTTGTTTAGCATCGTGCTGTTTAGTGTCCATGTGAGTTTTGGGGAAACTTTGCCAGTGTGGATATTTATTTTCATTCCACTGTGGTCTGAAAAGATGCATGGCAGCAATTCAATTTATGACTGAGGATGTGGTCGATCTTAGAATATATGCCATATGGTGATGAGTAGAATGTTGTTTAGTCCTTTAGACAGTGAAATGCCCAAGCTATGAACAAATCACAGAAGGTCAAAACCAACAGGAATCAGATTAGTACAAAAGAGTAGGTACCATTTCTTACAGCTATATGTTAGGGTTTTATTTATTTATTTTTTTCCTGTATGTGAGAGGTGCTTCAATGTAAGCATCAAAAACTGGAGATAGAGACAGGACAAGATGTGACGGAACTGGTCAGAGTGTAAGAGTCTCTGCAAAAGCAAGTGCCCGTAAAGACTGCATGAGTGGGTGTGTGCCAGTGGGTGAATGAAAGTCTGTCTGAGGAAAGACTTGGGTTCAAGTACCCAGGGCTCTACTCTGGAGGTGACTGAAACCCACCACTGCCCTGAGATTGGAGACCATGGCATGCAGGATGGTCTGTCATTTTCAGGGGTCACTTGGGAGGAGGCAGCACAGAACAGCTGCTCCTCAGCACCTGGTACTATGCCTACACCATCACCTCTGGCAGCAGGTCAGGCACCAGCAGCAGAAACTGTGGAGAAGGCACTGCAAGGAAATCTGGAACAGAGTCCGCTGCCATTGAGGAGAGTAAGCATGAATCAACCCAAAATTCAAAAGAAATCATACAAACAAATGAACAAACAATGACAACAAACTCTATAAGAATCTCATGACAGGGGTAAACTCTCACATCTCAACAATTAGCCAGAATGTGAATGAACTAAATGCACCACTGAAAAGACATAGAATGATAATCAGATAAAAACTTATGACACAACACTATGCTGTCTCCAGGAGACTCATCTCACCAGAAAGGACACTCACAGACTCAATGTAAGAGGATGGAAAACAAATTTTCAGGTGAATAAAACACAAAAGAAAGCAAGAGTTGTGATCCTAATATCAGACAATATACCTTTTAAATGATCAAAAATGTAAAAAGGTATGGAAAGTCACTACAAAATGATAAAATATTCAATGCATCAACAAGAAATATCCATCCTAAACATATATGCACCCAATATAGGAACACCAACTTTCATAAGGCAGCTTTGAGGTAAACTGAAAAAAGATACTGACTCTAATACTATCATAACTGGAGACTTAAATACCCCACTAACAACCCCAGACAGATCATTGAGACCAAAAAATCAACAAGGAGATCAGGAACCTCAACTTGACCCTTGACCAAATGATCTTTGCTTTTTTTTTTTGAGTTGGAGTCTCGCTCTGTCGCCCAGACTGGAGTGCAGTGGCCGCTCCCGGCCACCGCAGCCTCGACCTGCTGGGCTCTGGTGATCCTTCTGCCTCAGCCTTCCAAGTAGCCGGAATTACAGGCATGCACTACCATGCCCAGCTGATTTTTTGATTTATTGTAGAGATAAGGTCTTGTTGCCCAGTCGGGTCTCGAACCCGTGGACTCCGGCAGTCCACTCACCTCAGCCTCCCAAGGGCGTGGGATTACAGGCTGAGCCACCGAGCCCAGCTTGACCAAATGATCTTAATAGATACCTACAGAACACTCCAAGCAACAGTCACAAAATATACATTCTACTCATCACCACATGGAATATATTCTAAGATCGACCACATCCTCAGCCATAAATTGAACTGCTGCCATGCACCTTTTCAGACCACAGTGGAATAAAAATAAATATCAACACTGGCAAAGTTTCCCCAAAACTCACAAAGACATGGACGCCAAACAGCACGATGCTAAACAACTCATGGGTCAACATGGAAATCAAAACAGAAATTAAAAGTATCCTGGGAACAAATGAAAATTAAGAACCATCTTACCACAATCTCTGGGATGCCATAAAAACAGTACTAAGAAGGGAATTCATATCCCTACGAACATACATGAAGAAAATGGAAAGATCACAAGTTAATAACCTAACAAATTACCTAAGGAAGCCGGTAAAGCAAGACCATCAAAACCCTATTTTCAGCAGAAGAATCCAGATTACCAAAATATAAGACCAAATATAGCACATAAAAGACAAAAAATATAATACAAAAAAATCAACAAAAGGAAAAGCTTGTTGTTTGAAAGTGTAAACAAAATTGATAGACTCAGACAAAATGAAGAGAGAGAGAGAGAATGCCCAAATAAACAAAATCAGATATATAAAAGATCAAGTCATAACTGACCCTGAAGAGATAAAAAGGATTATCAGAGATAATGGAATGTAAACAAACTTGAAAGTCTAAATGAAATGAAGGACTTTCTGACATCACACAACCTCCCCAAGTTGAAATAAGAAGAAACTGAAAACCAAAATAGACCAATAACAACCCAGGAAATTGACCTTGTCAATAGAAAACTACCTACAAAAAAAAAAAAAAAAAAAAGACCTGGACCAGATGGCTTTCCAGCAGAATTCTACAAAACATACAAGGAGAAACTGATACCAATTCTATTGGAAGTATTCCAGGCAATCGAGAAAGATGGAACTCTCTCCAATTCATTTTATGACATCAATATCACACTGATAGCCAAACTGGGTAAAGATCCAACAAAGAAAGAGAACTACAGACCAATATCCTTGATGAAAATGGATGCTAAAATAGTCGACAAGATTCTAGTAAAACAGATCCAACAACAGATTTCAAAAATTATCCACCATGACCAAGTAGGTTTCATCCCCGGGATACAGGGCTGATTCAATATCTGCAAGACCATAAACGTAATTAAATACATCAACAGATGTAAAAACAAGAAACACATGATTATACCATTAGATGCAGAAAAATCTTTCAATAAAATCCAGCATCCCTTCTTGATAAAAACTCTCAAACACCTAGGCATAGATGGAACATACCTCAAAATAGTAAGAGCCATCTATGAGAAACCCACAGCCAACATACTGCTAAACACATGAAATTGGAACCATTTCCCCCCAAAACCGAAACAAGACAAGGCTGCTCACTCTCCTCCCTCCTGTTCAACATAGTGTTGGAAGTCCTAGCTAAAGTAGTCAGATGAGAGAAAAAAACCAGGGTATCCAAATTGGAAAAGACGAAGTTGTTATCCCTCTTTGCAGATGTCATGATCCTATACCTTGAAAATCTGAAAGAATCTGTCAAAAACCTCCTGGCACTGATAAAGGACTTAAGCAAAGTCTCAGCATATAAAATAAATATGCAAAAGACAGTCACATTCCTATACATCAATAATAAACAAACAAACCTGAATAAAAAGCACAATCCCATATACAATAACCACAAAACAAATGAAATACCTTGGCATCCTCCTAACAGGAGAAATGAAACACCTTTACAATGAAAACCTCAAAACACTGCTCAAAGAAATAAAAAATGACACAAACAAATGGAAAAACATTCCATGCTCAAGGATTAACAATCAACATTGTTAAGATGTTCATCCTCCCCAAGGTGGTCTATAGATTAAATGCAATATCCATTAAATTACCAGCATCATTTTTCTCAGACTTGGAAACAACAATACATAAATTCATATGGAAATATAAACAACCACAAATAGCCAAATCAATCCTCAGCAAAAGAAGCAAAGCAGAAGGTATCACACTTCCAGACTTCAAACTTTTCTTTTCTTTTCTTTCTTTTTTTTTTTGAGTTGAAGCCTCACTCTGTTGCCCAGACGGAGTGCAGTGGCCACTCCCAGCCACTGCAGCCTTGACCTTGACCTGCTGGGCTCCAGCAATCCTTCCGTCTCTGCCTTCCAAGTAGCCAGAATTACAGGCATGCACTATCACACCCGACTGATTTTTTGATTTATTGTAGAGATGAGGTCTCGCTGCCCAGGCGGGTCTCGAACCCATGGACTCAGGCAATCCACTCACTTCAGCCTCCCAAAGGTGTGGGAGCCTGGCTCAAACTTTTCTATCAGGCAACAAATAATCAAAACAGTCTGGTATTTGTATAAGAACAGACATACAGACCAATGGAATAGGATAGAGACTCTGGGAGCAAAACCTCAATTTCTCAACCAACTCATCTTTGACAAAGCCTCCACCAACAACCACTGGGGAGAAGAGAACCCATTCAGTAAATGTGGCTGGGAATACTGGCTGATCACATGCAGAAGATTAAAACAAGACCCTTACCTATCACCATACACAAAAATGAACTCTAAATGGATCAAAGAACTAAATGTAAAACTTCAAACTATAAGAACCTTAGAAAATGCAGGAGACAAGGAAAGAGGATGGGATTTTTAAAATGTGGTACATACACACGATGGAATATTATGCAGCCATAAAGAAAGACAAAATTGTGAACTTCCCAGCAACTTGGATGAACTTAGAGTCTATAAAACTGAGTGATCTTTCACAGAAACAAAGAACCAAGTATCACATGTTCTCACTCATAAGCGGATCTTCAACAACTAATGTAATACTATAAGAAAGGGACTGAAAGTAGTGGGAAACTGCCAGGGAAATGTGGGGGTGGGATTGACAGTAGGGGGAAGCTACAAGGGAAGGTGGAGGCATACCTCATCAACAGGGGTACTTGCATAATAACATTTGTATACCTAACCCTGAGTTGTACACCACATATTTAAAATAAAAAATTTGCCGGGCTCGGTGGCTCAGCCTGTAATCTCGCGCCTTTGGGAGGCTGAGGTGAGTG
>NW_007260474.1:419982-428231 GCF_000164805.1 Carlito syrichta
GGCTGCGGTGGCCGGGAGCAGCCACTGCACTCCAGTCTGGACGACAGAGTGAGACTCCAATTCAAAATAAATAAATAAATAAATAAAATTAAAAATTAAAAAAAAAAAATAAAATGCAGGAGAAATTCTTATGGAACTTGGAACTGGCAAGCAATTCCTTATCAAAATCCCAAATTCCCAAGCCATAAGAGATAGGATAGAAAAGTGAGACCTCTTCAAACTGAAAAACTTCTGCAAAGCAAAATAAACTATCAAGAGAGTGAGGAGACAACCCACAAAATCGGGAAAAAATATTTGCCAACTGTATAACTGACGTAGTTCTAACATCCAGGATTTACAAAGAAATCAAACATGTTGAGAAGAAAAAAATTAAAATGCCCTATTAAAAAGTAGGCAAAAGATATAAATAGGCACTTCTCAAAAGAAGACATATGAGCAGCCAACAGATACATGAAAAAATGCTGTCTCACTAATCATCAGAGAAATGCAAATTAAAACCATACTGAGATACCACCTAATTCCAGTCAGATTGGCCATTATCAATAACTCAAAAAACAACAGATGCTGGAGAGAATGCAGGGAAAAAGACACAACTCTACTCTGTTGGTATTAATGTAAACTACTGCAACCTCTGTGGAAAACAGTTTGGTGATTCCTAAAAGATCTAAAAATCAACCTTCCATACAACCCCACAATCCCTCTTCTGAGAAAATACCTGGAGGAATTCAAATCACTCTATGAAAAAGATGCCTAAACTTGCATGCTTATTGTAGCATTATTCACAATAGCAAAAACATGGAACCAACTGTGCTGCCCTTCCAAAGAGAAACAGATAAAAAAATGTTGTACATATATATATTCCAATGATCAAATTGTACATGTAAATGGATATGAAATAATTCTAGATTACTTTCAAAAATGTGACTCAAGCCTGGGCGCCACGGCTCACGCCTATAATCCCAGAACTTTGGGGGGTTGAGGCAAGAGTATTGCCTGACCCCAGGATTTCAATAAGCCTGGGCAACATGTTGCAACCTCTTGCTGCAATGAATCCTAAGATTATCTGGGATGGTGGTACCTGCTTGTAGTCCCACTTGCTTGAACAACTGAGGCAGACGGATTGCCTGAGCTCACCAGATTGAGGCTGCAGTTACCATGATCATGCCACCACACTCCAACCTGGGCAACAGAGTGAGACCCCAAATCAAAAACAATAAAAAGTTTTTAAAAAGATGTGACTCAAAATATTAATGACTTGCAAGGAGTGTGGACTTCTCTTCAACTGAAGAAGGAAAGAGAACCGGAAGAATGAGCTAGAGAGAAGGTAAATAAATGTTTACATTGTTTTATAAAAAAACTTTAAAAATTATATATGAATACTTTCTATATACAAAGAATAGAAAAGGGGAAAATTAGAAAACCTTACCCTAGAGAACTACCTGCATGCTATATCTAAATAATGTATATTATAAGGGTAAAAATTACCTATATTCTAATGTATATAAAATGTGTAGGAAAGCAGAAAAATAGAAATATAGTCTCCAACCTTTGGAAATGTGAAAATATGTAGAAAAGTATATAAAATTGCAACATATATCTATGTCATTTGAATCATTTAAAATTACCTTAATTCATCTCACGGAAGTATAACTAACTGCTTTTTAAATATTCAGAAAAACTAAAGATAGATAGATTTGATGCAACCCTTCTTTATTTGATATCAGTTGCAAAGAAAAAATTTGTCAGTCAGTATATTGATCTTCTACAACAAAAATAGTATTGCATTTTAGTTTGCAGCATTTTAAATTTTTGTTTTAATTATCAATGTGTCATTACTAACAGAAAATAGAGTGTAATTAAATAAAAATAAATTTATTCACAGTCCAGTAGAAAAAGAAAGATCACTATCCCTTTTTCTCTTTAACTTTTTCAATAGTTTCAATAATTTCTAATGTTTATACTTTATTTTTGTTACCTAAAAATTAGAAAATTACATAAGTCAAAAATGACAATTTTTATAATCTTGCCCTAGAAATAAATATTACCAACATTTTGGAAAAGTCTCTCCCAGAATTGCTTCCCTTACATATTATTAGTTAGATTAAGTAGTGTATGCTTCCCCCCCACACTAAACTATGTTTCAAGAACTTGTTACTATGTTATAAAAGTTTCTTCCACTATAACTTGAAACAGTGTTGTATTAGTCTACTTATGGGTTAATAATGAGACAATTTTTATGATTAGTGAGAGAAATGTTAAATGCCTAGAAGAGACCAAGCAGATAACTATGTCTAAATTAGACAGCAGGTGCCTGTGAAATAACAAAATAATGCAAGCCCAGCCTAAGATATTTTAAAATAATTTAAAATAAAGTCAGAAATTAAAGCAAACAAAAACCACAATTCCAGCTAAATCAACACTCCTCTGATTAAATGCTGCCTGAGGATTGTTACTTTGTCATCTCTTAGGCAAAAAATAATCAATAATGGATATTTAGATTGGTCAAAGAAAGTTCACACAAATTAACCATGATATAGAATACCTACTTAACCACACTTTACCCTAAATAAAAAACCAAGAAATAAGAAAATCTCAATCTAGAGGAAATGTATCCATTTCAAAATTAAACTGATACTGAAACATTTCTTTTAAAAATAATACTAAATACAAAATCTTGGAGGAAATACATACTAGCTCACAGAATTATACCAGGAGGAGGAGAACTGTGTAGCTAGTTGATTTATTTGTCATTGTATAATCTAATCCTTGATACTGAGTTAGCTAGGGCTTTTCCAGGTATAGCTGGTTTTTTTTTGTTTTTTTTTTTACTATTTTAACATTTGTTATACTTATGAAACTGAGATTTCATATTCTTCACTAATTTTGAAAACTTCTTAACTGTAGTATTAGTTTTTTAGATAGGCCATAACAAATTTCCACAAATTGAGTAGTTTACAACAATAGAAGTATATTCTTTCACAGTTCTGGAGTCCAGAAGCTCCAAATAAAAGTGTCAGTAGGGTTGGTTCTTTCTGGAGGCTCTGAGAGAAAATTTGTTCCTTGACTTTTTCTAGTAATTATTATTTTCCTCCTACTCCTCTTTCCTTTGACTCTGGGTGTCACTCCAATCTCTCTTGTCTCTTTATATGGCCTTCCTCTCTGTTGTGTCTTCTCATTTTACATCTCTTACAAAAACAACCCATCCTAATTCAGGATGATCTCATTTTGAGTTATTTATCTTAATTACACCTGCAAAGACCCTTCTTTCAAATAAGGTCACATTTTGAGATTCTTGGTGTATTTATCATTGCGGTATGGAACGACACATCTAATACACAACAAGCATTATCTTTTCAAATACTATATCTTCCCCCATTCTATTATCTTCCTCTAAAATTTCAATTAAATGAGCATTCAATCTTTTCATGCTATCCCTGAGGTCTCACAGTCTCATATTCTCTATCTCTGTCTGGGAGTCTGTATGTGTTATGTTCTGTGTGACTCCGTGTATCAGTTTCTCTGTATGCATCAGTTCTTCATGTATCAAGTAGCTTTTACTATTTGTTAAATGACTCTGGGTTTGGAATAATAATATATGCAGCACATGGTTCTGTACCTCAACACTTTGTGCTCAGATGGTTGGTGCTTCTTGTATGGGCTGAGCACAGATGATGTTGGCTAGGTGTGTCCACATGCCCATGATCAGTTGGAAGATGTATTTAGACTGGTTGTTTTATTATAGATATGGATGAAATAGCTACCATGACTAGGACCCCTTCCCACTTAGGTCTATCATCCTCCAGCCTCTTAGTCTGGGCTAATTTGCCTCTTGGAAATAGAGTCCAAGGAGTATAAACAGAATCCTTGCAACACATTTTTGAAAATTAGATTTGGAGTGAGCACAGTGATGATCAAACCACATTCTGTTGGCTAAATCAAGTCATAAAGCCAGAAATTTACACTTATAAATTTTTAATTTCAATGATTTTTTTTTTGAGTTGGAGTCTCACTCTGTCGCCCAGGCTGGAGTGCAGTAGCATACTCATGGCCACTGCAGCCTCAACTTGCCGGACTTGGAAGATCCTTCCACTTCAGCCTTCTAAGTAGCTGGAACAAAGGCGCTTGCCATCATGTCCAGCTAATTTTTTGATTTTTGTTGCAGAAATGAGGTCTTGCCAAGTTGCCCAGGCTTGTCTTGAACCTGTAGACTCAGGCAATCCTCTCACCTTGGCCTCCCAAAGTGCTGGGATTATAGGTGTGAGCCACTGCACCCTGCAATTTTGCTTTTTATTTGTAGAAATTCCATTAGAATATGTTTTGTAAATGAATAGTAATAAGATCCTTTCTGTATCATGTTTTAAATTTCATTTTATATAGACATATAGAAAACTGTACATATATAGACATTTCATTGACATATAGAAAACTGTACATAAGTTAAGCACATAATTCAATAATTTTGATACATATACATGCTGATGAAAACATCATGACAATCAAAATAATAAACACACTCACCATCTCCAAAGGTTTCTTGTGTGCTTTCCTGATGCTGCATTCCTGCCCATCCTTATCTCCCTTGACCTGTGCTTAGGCACTGAGAAATACCTTTCTTATTACTATGTTATCTTTTATTTCCTGGAATTTTACAAAGTGAAATTATACAGTGTATATTCTCATTTTTATCTGAATCATTTCACTCAGTAGAAATATGTTGACGTCCATCCAAGTAGTTATTTCTACCATCAGTCTGTTTCTTTGTATTGTTTTGTTGTTGTTTGTTTTTTGAGGAAGCAGGATTTATTAAGAGAACAGAAAAGCTCCCACAGTGGGAGGGGACCCAAGGAGGTTGCCCCTTTGTATTGTTAGGTAGTATTCCACTTAATGATATATTACAATTTGTTTATCCATTCCCTTCTTGAATGATATCTGTGCATTTCAATTTTTTGGCTAATACAAAAAGAAAATGCTACTATTTATATTTATATATGTCCTTATATGAACATGTGCTTTCATTTTTCTTTGAAAAATACCTAAAAATGAAATGACTAGGTTTTATTATTGATGAGTATGTGTTTTTTAAGAAATATAAAGTTTTTTTAAAGGACTGTGTTCTTTTACATTCTGACTAGCACTGTATAGGGCATTCTAAGTGGCATATATTTGTACTTCCAAAATGACTGATTTAATCAAATATTTTTCCATGTGTCTGTATCTGTGTGTCTTTTTTGGTAAAGTGTATCAATATAGTGCACACTATTTGAGCTTTTTATTATTATTATTGAGTTTGAAGACATCTTAATACATTTGTCACATAAATACTTTGTAAAAAATATTTGCAAATTTTACAAATGCTTGTTTTTTTAATCCTATGTCTTTCATTTTAATTATCTTAGCTGGAACTTTTGAAGATTATGAATACTTAATTTTGATGAAGTTTATTTTTTTTTCTTTTGTGTTCATGGTTTTAATGTCATGTGAATTATTTTTTTAAATTTTTTTATTTTATCTCGGTTTGTGAAAGATAATTTTATTGGGTGTTTAATTTTGGAATGATAGTTTTCTTTTTTTTTT
Source organism: Carlito syrichta (assembly GCF_000164805.1). Taxonomy (NCBI): domain Eukaryota; kingdom Metazoa; phylum Chordata; class Mammalia; order Primates; family Tarsiidae; genus Carlito; species Carlito syrichta. The sequence goes on from NW_007260474.1 coordinate 425,557, forward strand.
TTTCATTTGGTTTTATTTTGTTTCTCTCTCCTTATACTTTAAAGATATTATTCCACTGTCTTCTAAGTAGTGTTTTCTCCTAAAGAAATCTGTTGTTAACCAGGCTTGGTGGCTCAGCCTGTAATCCTGCACTTTGGGAGGGTGAGGTGAGTGGATTGCCTGAGCCCGCGGGTTCAAGACCCACCTGGGCAACTTGGCGAGACCTCATCTCTACAATAAATCAAAATTAGCCAGGCATGATAGCACACGCCTGTAGTTCCAGCTACTTGGAAGGCTGAGGCGGAAGGATTGCCAGAGCCCAGCAGGTAGAGGCTGCGGTGGCCGGGAGCAGCCGTTGCACTCCATTCTGGGTGACAGAGTGAGACTCCAACTCAAAAAAAAAAAAATCTGTTGTCATTTTTATCTTGACCTTCTAATTGTAATGGGTCTTTTTTCTCCAGCTGCTTTTAAGACTTTCTTTTTATCACTGGTTTTAAGAAATTTGATTATGATGTGCTTTGTGCAGTTTCCTGTTCTTTTAGTTTACTGAGCTTCTTGTATAATAGGTGTTTTAATTTTTTAAAATTGAATTTAGAAAGTATTCTGCCATTTAAAAAATATATTTTTATGATTCACATGCTCCTTCCTACTAATGTACTCAAATTACACACACATTTGGCTTTTTAAATTTATTTCACAGTTTACTGATGCTCTGTTCTTTTTTAATGTTCCTTTTTTCTCTGTGCTTCCCTTTTGATAATTTCATTAGTTCATTACTCTATTCTTTTCACCATCTAATTTTATGTTATTACCATCCATTGTATTTTACATTTGAAATATTTTAGTTTTAATTTCTAGAAGTTTAATTTGGGTCTTTTTAACATCACCTCTTGTCTCTTCTTACCAACTTCAATTTTTCTTCTAATTCTTGAGTATATAAAATAACTCTATAATAGTTATTTTAATATCCTGCTATACTAATTTTAGCATTGTGTTATTTCTAGGTAAATTTGAACTATTGATTTGTAATTCTGATTATGCTATATATTTTTAACTTTTGTTTATTGCTAAATGATTGCAAATTTTATCTTTTTGTGTGCTGTATATTTTTGTGCTTGTTAAAATATTTTTGAGTTTTGTTCTGACATGCGGTTATCTTATTGGTAACATCTTCAAGTTTTGTTTTTAAAGTTTATTAGGTGGACTCAAGCTGACTATTTTAGGGCTCTTTTTTTCTCTCACTATTGTATAAAAATCCTTTTGGACACAGTTTGAATTCTAGCAGTTGTTTCTACTAATCATTTTGGGAGGCTTTTTTTTTTTTTTGGCCCTTGCATTGTTCAGTACTCATTTGAATACTTGAGTGGAAGAAGTTGGTTTTATCCAGAGGTATATACCAATTTACACTCTCTGGGCAACTCTTACTTTTCTAATCTTTTTTCTCTATGAACTCTTCAAATTTTGACTTTTCTAGACACTCACTTTTTACTTCTCTACTCAGGAAGACTATCGGGCTTCTCCTGAGTTTTCTCTCCTTTCATAGCTGTCTGGACATTCTCTCCAGGTGACAAGCTGTGATAATTAAAGAAGCCACTTTGGCTCCGCCTCCTCCAAGGCAGCCGAGCAGCCACTTTCTCTGAGGCAGCTGCTGCACAGAGGCGGCCATTACACATCACACCACCTGTGCCAGTGGCCCAGCCGCCACTGCTGTCACTGTTGTTGCTGCCGCTGCCGCCAAGGCAGGCATTCCACATCGCACCATCAGTGCCTGAGGAGCGGGTGAGCAGCTGAGATAAAGACCATCTGGAGCGAGGGATAACACCACCTGCTGGCAATTCAAGCCCACCACCAGCAAGCACTGGTCCAAGGCCTGGGGCCCCTTGGTCCCACGCAGGTCCCGATACTGCGGCCCCCTGCTGCTGCTGTTCCACTGCGTGCACGTGGGAGTCTTGGGTCTCAGCAAGCTCCCTGGCTACATTGTCTCTCATTGTCACCAAGCTGCTGGTCACTCAGGGAGGCTTTGGACACCCTCCCCTCAGAGACACCGGTCCCATTCCCAGTTGAAGCACCCTGTGGGGGGCCCAGAGCCACTCTCGCCACTCACCACCTGCCCATTGGAGCTTTGGAGCTCTGGAGCCCCGGGCCCACCCTGGCTGAGGCACTCAGCCCATGACCCCAAGCTTGGGGACCCAGACAAGCAGAGAGAAAGGGATCTACAAAAGAGAATCTGCCTCCGCCTTTCTCCAGGCAGAGATTTCCATTGCCCTGCCCACCTATCAACAAGGCAACATTGCTAAACAGGAGACAAAGCCCCACCCCCACGCTGAATCAGATAAAGGTAACTCCCAGGCAGCCAAACCCAAGCTGTGAGTAAACCTAGCTGCCTGCAATGGAAAAACAAGGGGAGAGGCGGAGATCAGAGCTGAAGTGATTTTAGTCTGATCTCTTATTGTGACTTATGATTTTATCATTTTGACTGTTTATTTTGATCGTAATCGTTGTTTGCCTTCTGACCTACACTGTTTCATGTTTATATTGGTCTGTTTCTGTGTAGCTATCAGTATTCTTTAGGGAATCTTTCTTACGTGTCTTCTTCCAGTTCTCTCCGGCCTTGTGTCTCTTTCTCACCTGATAGATGGTATGTATGTCTGTTTTCCCTCTCGCTCTTCTCTCTCTTTAACTTCCTATTGACTCCC
>NW_007260474.1:428251-428696 GCF_000164805.1 Carlito syrichta
TTTTTTTTGATTTATTGTAGAGATGAGGTCTTGCTGCCCAGGCGGGTCTCGAACCCGCGGGCTCAGGCCATCCACTCACCTCAGCCTCCCAAAGGCGCGGGATTACAGGCTGAGCCACCGAACCCGGCTGCTATCAGTATTCTTTAGGGAATCTTTCTTACGTGTCTTCTTCCAGTTCTCTCCGGCCTTGTGTCTCTTTCTCACCTGATAGATGGTATGTATGTCTGTTTTCCCTCTCGCTCTTCTCTCTCTTTAACTTCCTATTGACTCCCTCTTCCTCCATTATTTTCCTCTTTTATACCCCCATTTTAATCTAGGAACCAAGACTACATACTGCTGAATGGACAGATTGTAAGGCAGAGGAAAATAGGTTCCAGTGATCTCATACACCTGTTTGTGGATGCTAGAATCAGCATATACACTCTGAACCACAGCTCCCTCTCAA
>NW_007260474.1:428913-429449 GCF_000164805.1 Carlito syrichta
TCAATAAGACAGAACAAAACCTTCAAGAGATGAGCAATTACTTCAAGAGACCAAACCTAAGAGTAATTGGCATACCTGAGGCAGAAAGAGAGACAGAGACCACACTAGAACAAACTTTCCATGAGACCATTCAAGAAAACTTCCCTTATCTAATTAGTGATGCAAAAAGTCAAACACAAGAGATTCAGAGAACCCCTGCAAGACAACAAATGAGAAGACCAACTCCTAGACACATAATTATTCACCTAAACAAAGTAGGCATAAAAGAAAAAATCGTAAAGGCAGCAAGAGAAAAAGGTCAGATCACCTACCATGGAAGACCAATCAGAATAGCAGCAGAATTATCTACAGAAACCCTACAGGCTAGGAGAGCTTGGAGCCCTATCTTCAAAGTCCTAAAAGATAAAAAATTTCAACCAAGAATAACTTACCCGGCCAAGCTAAGCTTCATCAGTGAGGGAGAATTAAAATTTTTCCCAGATATCCAATCCCTAAGAACTTATGCTGCCACCAAACCACCTCTACATGAAACACTT
>NW_007260475.1:0-16874 GCF_000164805.1 Carlito syrichta
TGGAGGGGAGAGGAATGGAATGGAATGGAGTGGAGTGGAAAGGAATGGAATGGAATGGAAAGGAATGGAACGGAATGGCAGGAATGGAATTGAATGGAATAGAGAGGAATGGTATGGGGAGGAATAGAACGGAATGGAATGTAAGGGAGAGGAATGGAATGGAATGGAGAGGAATGGAATGGAATGGACTGGAGTGGAATGGAAAGGAATTGAATGGAAAGGAATGGAGACGAATGGAATGGGAAGTAATGGAATAGAATGGAGTAGAGTGGAATGGAAAGAGGAATGGAATGCAAAGGAATGGAGAGGAATGAAATTGAATAGAATGGAATGGAATGGAGAGGAATGGAATGGAATTGTATAGAGATGAATGGAATGGAATAGAGAGGATTGGAATGCAATGGGATGGAGTGCAATGGTGGAATTGAATGGAAAGGAATGGAGTGCAATGGGGTGGAGTACAGTGGAATGGAATGGAGAGGAATGAAAAGGATACAGTGGTTGGAGGGGAATTGAGAGGATGGAATTGTGTGGAATGGAGAGGAATTGAATGAAATGGAATGGAGTGGAAAGGAATGGAATGAAGAGGATTTGAATTGAAAGGAATGGAATGGAATGGAATGGAGAGGAATGGATTGGATTTGAATGGAATGGAGTGGAGGGGAAAGGAGGGGAGTGGAAATAAAAGAAATGGAATGGAAAGGAATGGGGTGGAATCGAATGTATTGGAGTGGAAGGGAATGGAATGGAACGGAATGGCAAGGAATGGATAGGAATATGTTGGAATGGAATGCAATGGAATGGACAGGAATGGAATTGAGATGAATGGAATGGAAATGATGGATAGAATAGAATGGAATAAAATAACGAGGAATGGAATGAAATGGAATGGAATGGAATAGAGAGGAGTGCAATAGTATGGGTTGGAATGAATTGGAATAGAGTGCAATGGAAGAGAATCGAATGTAGAGAAATGAAATGGTATGGAATCAATGAAATGGAGAGGAATGGAATAGAATGGATAGAATAGAATGGAGAGTAAAGCAATGGAAATTAATGGAATGGATTAGAGTGGAGTGGAATGAAATGTTATAAATAGGCGTGGAATGGAGAAGAACGTAATGGAATGAAATGGAGAGGAATGAAATTGAATATAATGGAATGGAACAGAATGGAATGGAGAGCAATGGAAATGAAAGGAATGGAATGGAATGGAGAGTATTGGAATAGAATGGAATGGAACAGAATGGAGATGAAAGGAATGGAAATGAACGGAATGGAATAAAATAGAGTGGAGAGAAACAGAACAGATTGCAATTGAATAGAATTGAATGGTATTGAGAGGAATGGATTGGAGAAGAAAGGAATGGAATGGAGTGGTATGGAGAGGTATAAGATGAATGGAGAGGAATGTAATGGAATGAAATGGAGTGAAATGGAATACAATGGAATGGAATAGAATAGTGAGGAATGGTTTGGAATGGAGAGGAATAGATTGGAATGGACAGGAATGGAATGGAATGGAGTGGATTGGGACAGAATGAATGAAGTGGAATGGAATCGAATGGAATGGAAAGGAATGGCATGGATTGGAGTGGAGTGGAATGAAATGGAATGGAATGGAATGGAGAGGGATGAAATGTAAAAGAATAGATTTGAACGGAATGGCATGGAATGGAATGGAATGGGATTGAAAGGAAAGGAATGGAGAGAAATGGAATGGAATAGGATGGAATGGAATGGATGGAATGGAAAGGAATAGGATTGGGGAGGAATGTAAAAGAATGGAATGGAATGGAATAGAATTTAGAGGAAAAGCATGGAATGGAATGGAGAGGAATGAATGAACAGGACTGGAATGGATTGGAGAGGAACGGATGGAATCAAATTAACAGGAATGAAATAAAATGGAATGGAATGGCATGGAGTGGAGTGGAATGAATTTAAAGAAATGGAATGGAATGAAATAGAATATAATGGAGAGGAATAGAATGGAGAGGAACGTAAAGGGATGGATTGGAACGCAATGGAATGGAATGGAAAGGATTGAAAAGGAATGGAATGGAATGGTGTGGAGAGGAATGGAATGGAATGGAATGGATATGAAAGAAATAGAATGGATTGGAATGGAGAGGAATGGACAGGAATAGAAAGGAATGGAGAGGTGTGCAATGGAGAGCAATGGAAAGGAATGGATTCGAGTGGAATGGAATGGAATATAGAGGAATGGGGGAATAGAATGGAGTGGAATGGAGAAGGAATGGAATGGAATGGAGAGGAAAGGAATAGAATGGAATGGAATAGAGTGGAAGGCAATGAAATGGAGTGGAAGGAATGATTTGGAATGGAATGGAACGAATGGCAAGGAATGGAATGGAATGGAATAGAAATGAATGGAATGGAGAGGAATGGAATGGAACGGAAAGGAGAGGAATGGAATGGAATGGAATGGAATGGAATGGAATGGAATGGAATGGAATGGAATGGAGTGGAGAGCAATGGAATAGAGTGACATGAAATGGAATGGAGTGGAGTGGAATGGAATGAATTGGAATGGAGAGGAATGGAATGTTAAGTAATGGAGTGGAATAGAATGGAGTGGAGTGGAATTAAATGAAATGGAATGGAAGGGAGATGAAAGGAATGGAATGCAATGGAATGGATTTGAATGGAATGGTTTGGGACGGAATGGAACGGAATTGAAAGGAAAGGAATGGAATGGAAAGGAATTGAGTGGAATGTAATGTAATGAAGTGGAGTGGAATGAAAAGGAATGGATAAGAATGGAAAGTAAAAGAATGAAGTTGAATAGAATGTATTGGAATGGAATAGAATTGAGAGCAATGGAGGAATGGAATGGAATGGACAGGAATGGAATGGAATTCAGTTTAGTGGAATGGAATGGAATGGAATAGAATGGAATGGAATGGAATGGAATGGAATGGAATTGAGAGGATTGGAGTTGAATGGAATGGAATGGAATGGAACAGAATGGAGAGGAATGGAATGGGGTTTAATTGAATGGAATGGAATGGAGAGGAATGGAATAGAATGGTATAGAGAATATGGAAAAAAATGGAATGGAATGGAATATAGAGGATTGGAATGGAATGGGATGGAATAGAATGGAGTGAAATGGAATGGAAAGGAATGGAGTGCAAATGAATGGAATGGAATGGAATGGAATGGAGAGGAATGGAATGGTTTGGAATGGAATGGAATGGAATGGAGAGTAATGGAGAGGAACGGAATGGTGTTGAATGGATTGGAATGGAATGGAATGAAGTTGAAATGAATGGAATGGAGAGGAATGGAGAGGAATGGAATTGAATGAAATGGAATGGAGTGGAATGGAATGGAGTGGAATTGAATGGAATGGAATGAATGGAATTGAATGGAATGGAATGGAATGAAATGGAATTGAATGGAATGTAGTGAAGTGGAGCGGAGTGGAGTGGAATGGGATGAAATGGAATTGAATGGAATGTAGTGAAGTGGAGTGGAGTGGAATGGAAAGGAATGGAATGGGATGGAAAGGAAAGAAGTTGAGTGAAATGGATAGAATACAAAGCGATGGAACGGAATGGCATGGAATGGAATGAAATTGAGAGGAATGGAATGTAGACGATTGCAATGAAATGGAATAGAGAGGAATGGAATGGAATGGAATTGATAGACATGGAATGAAATGAAATGGAGAGAAATGGAATGGAATAGAATGGAATGGGATGGAGAGGAATGGAATGGAATGGAGTGGAGTGGAAAGGAATGGAATTTAATGGAATGGAGAAGAATGCAATGAAGTGGAATGGAATGGAATGGAGTGGAGTGGAGAGAATGGAATATAATAGAATGCAAAAAATGGAATGGAAAGGAATGTAATGGAATAGCGAGAAATTGAAAGTAATGGAGAGGAAAGGATTGGAATGGAAGGGAATGGAATGGAGTGTAATGGAAGGATTGGAATGAAGAGGAATGGAATGGAATATAATTGAATGGAATGGAGAGGAATGGAAGGGAGATGAATAGAATGAATGCAATGGAATGGAATCAAGAGGAATGCAATGGAATGGAGTGGAATGAATTGGAATAGAAGGGAATAGAAGGGAATGGAATGGAGAAGAATGGAATGGAATGGAATCAATGGATTTGAGAGGAATAAAATAGAATGGATGGAATAGAATGTACAGGAAAGCAATGGAAATTATTGAATGGATGGGAGTGGAATGGAATGGAATGGAATGAAATGAAGTGAAATGGGGAAGATTGAAATGGAATGGAATGCAGAGGAATGGCATGCAATGGAAAGGAATGGGAAGGAATTGAATGGAATGGAGAGGAAAGGAAAGGAAAAGAATGGAATAGAATGGAGAGGACTATAATGGAATGGAGAGGAATGGAATGGGATAGAGAGGAATGGAATGGAATGGAATTGTATGAAATGTAAAGGAATGGAATAGGGTGAAATGGAAAAAACGCGAGTGAAATGGAATGGATTTGAATGCAATGGAACGGATGGGCGTGGAATGGAATGGAGATGATTGCAATGAAATGGAATAGAATGGAATGGAGAGGAATGAAATGGAATGGCAAAGAAAGGAATGGAATAGATTAGAATGGAATGGAGAGGAATGGAATGGTGGCAGTGGAGTGGAAAGGAATGGAATTTTATGGAATGGAGAATAATGGAATGGAGTGGAATGGATTGCAATGAAATGGAGTGAAGTGAATGGAATCGAATGGAATGCAATGGAATGGGATGGAATGGAATGGAATGCAGAGGAATGGAATGGAGACAAATGCAATGAAATTGAATAGAATGGAATGGAGAGGAATGGAATCGAATGGAATGGAGAAGAATGGAATATAATTGATTTGAATGGAATGGAGATGAATGGAATGGAATAGATTGGAATGGAATGGAGAGGATTGGAATTGAATGAAATGTAGTGGAATGGAAAGGAATTTAAAGGAATGGAGAAGAATGGAATGGAGTGGAATGGGATGGAGTGGAGTGAATGGTATTAAGTGGAATGGAATGAAGCGGGTAAATGTAATCGAATGGAATGGAAAGGAATTGAATGGTGAGGAATGAAATGCATTGGAATAGAAAGGAAGGTAATGGAATGGAGAGAAATTGCAGGTAATGGAGAGGAATGGAATGCAATTGAATGGAATGAACTGGAATGGAATGAAATGGAGTGTAATGGAATTGAGAGAAATGAAATGCAATATAATTGGAATGGAATGGAAAGGAATGGAAGGGAGGTGAATGAAATGAAATGGAATTGATGGAATGGAATGGAATAGAATGACCAGGAATGGAATGAAATGGAATAAAGAGGAATGCAATGGAATGCAGTGGAATGTATTGGAATAAAATGCAACAGAAGGAAATGGAATGGAGACGAATGGAATGGAATGGAATCCAAGAAATGGAGAGTAATTTAGCAGAATGGATGGAATATAATGGAGAGAAATGGAAAGGAATGGAATAGAATGGATTGGAATAGAGTGGAATGGAATGGAATGGAATGGAATGGATTGGAATCGAATGGAGATGAATGGAAAGAAATTAAGTAGAATGGAGGAGAAAGGGATAGAATGGAATAAATGGAATGGAATGGAAAGGATTGCAGAGGATTGGAATGGAAGTTTGAGGCACAGAAGAGAGAGGTATTGAATGTGTTCGAGATGATGGAATGCAATGGAAAGGAGTGTAATGGGATGGTCATGAACGAAAAGGAATAGAAAGGAATGGAAGTGACAGGAATGGAATAGAGAGGAATTGTATGGAATGGAATGCAAAGGAACAAAATGGAATAGAATCAAAAGGAATGGAAAGGAATTGAGAGGAGTGGAATGGAAAGGAGAGATACGTTTGGAATGGAATGGAATAGAATTGAACGGAGAGGAATGGAATGGATTGGAATGGAATGGAATGGAATGAAGTGGACTGGAATGGAATGGAAGGAGATGTAATGGAATGGAATGAGGTGGAATGGAGAGACATGGAATGCAGTGGAATGAAATGGAGAGAAATGGAATTCAATGAAATGAAATGGAAAGGAGAGGAGTGAAAGGTAATGGAATAGAATGGAATGGAGAGGAATAGAATGGACTGGAATAGAATGGTTTGGAATGGACAGAAAGATGGAATTTAATGGAATGAATGAAAAATAAAGAAATGTAATTGAATGGGATGTGGAGGAATGGAATTAATGGAACGGATTTGTGAAGAATGGAATGTATCTAGTGATACGGATGTAATGGAAGGATTGGAATGGCATGAAATGGAATAGAAGGGAATGGAATGGAATGAAGAGGGAATAGAATGGAATGAATTGGAGAGGAATGGAATGAAAGAGGTGGAATGGAATAGAATGGAATGGAATGGAATGGAGTAGAATGGTATGGAATGGATTGGAGTGGAATGAAAAGGAATGGACTGGAATGGAAAAACAAGGGTGGAATATAATAGTATGGAATGGATTGCAGTTCATTGAAAGGAATTGAATAGAATGGAGAGGAATAGAATGGAAAGAGATGGAATCGAGCGGAATGGAGAAAGATGGAATGGAATGGAATGGAATGAAGAGTAATGGAATGGAAAGGAATTCAGAGGAATGGGTTTGTTGGAGGGAAATGGAATTGAGTGGAATGAAAAGGAATGGAACTGAATTGAATGAATAGGAAAGGAACAGAATGGAATGGAATAGGGAGGAACAGATTGAATGGAGTGGTACTGATGGAATGAAGTGGAATGGAATGGAATAGTATGGAGAGGAATGGAATAGAATGGAATGGCATGGAATGGAATGGAAGGAAATGGAAAGGAATAGAATGGAATGGAGAGAGATTGATTGGAATGTAATGCAAAGAAGAGTAATGGAATGGAATGGCATGGAATGGAACTAAAGAAATGGAGAGGAATAGAAAGGAATGGAAGGCTCTGGAATGGAATGGAGAGGAATAGAATGGAAAGGAATGGAAGGGAATGGAACTCAATGGATAGAAATGGAATGGAATAGAATGGAATGCTTGGAATGGAGAATAATGGAATAGAATGGAAGAATGGAAAAGAATGGAATGGAATGAACAGAAAGGGATGGAATGGCATGGAATGCATGAAGAGGAATGAAATGGAATGAATTAAATGTATACGAATTGAATGGAATGGAGAAGAATAGAAATGATGAAGTGATAATGGTGGAATAGAATTGAATGGAATAGAATGGAGAGGTATGAAAAGGAATCGCATGGAATGAAAAGGAAGGGAATGGAACAGAAGGGAAAGGAATGGAGAGGAATCGAATGGATTGGAGTGGAATGGTTGGAATTGAAGGGAATGAACACAGGTGGAATGGAATGGAGTGAAGTGAATGGAAAGGAATGGAATGGAATGGAGAAAAATAGAATAGAATGGGATGGAATCGAGTGGAATGGAGAGATATGGAATGGAATGGAATGGATTGACGAGCATTGGAATGGAAGAGAATGGAGACGAGTTGAATAGAATGGAATGGAATGGTATGAATGGAGTGGTATAAATGGAATGGAATGGAATGGAATAGAATGGAGAGGAATGGAATGGATGGAATGAGGAAGAGAATATTTGGAAAGGAATGGAGAGGAATGGAATGGATGGAGTGATACGGATGGTATGGAATGGAATGAAATGTAATAGAGTAGGGAAGAAAGAATGGAATGGTATGGCACGGAATGGAATGGAAGGGATGGAACGGAACAGAATGGAATGGAGAGGAATGGAATGGAATGGAATGAAAAGGGATGGAATGGAATGGAAGGGAATGGGGAGGAGTGAATGGAAAGGAATGGAATGGAAAGTAATGAAGAGGAATAGAATGTGATGGAATGTAACAGAACGGAATGGAGAGAGATGGAATGGAATGGAATAGAAAAAAATAGAAATGAAATGGAATATAATTATATTTATAGGAATGGAAAGTAAAGAAGAGGAATGGAATTGATTGGAATGGCATTAGATGGAATGGAATTGAATGCAATGGAATGGAGAGGAATTGAATGGAATGGAAGTGACTGTAATGGAATGCAGAGGAATAGAATGTTAAGGAATACTGTGAAATGGAATGGAATGGATAGGAATGGAATGGAATGAATTGGAAAGGAATGGAGAGGACTAGTATGGAATGGAATGGAATGGAATGGAAAGGAATGGAATGGAATGGACGGAGAGGAATGGAATCTAATGGAAAGGATGAAGAGGAATGAAATGGAATTGAATGGAATGTAGAGGAATGGAATAGAAGGGAATGAATAGGAGAGGAATGGAATTGATGGAGTGATACGAATTGAATGAAATGGAATGGAATAGAATGGAGAGGAATGAAATGGAATGGCATGAAAAAATTGGAACAGAATGTAATGGAATGGAGAGGATAGGAATGGATTGGAGTGGAATGGAATGGAATGGAATGAACTGGGATGGAATGGAATGGAATGAACTGGGGTGGAGTGAATTGAAAGCAATGAATTGGAATGGAATGAAGAGAAATAGAATGGAATGGGATGGAATCGAGTGGATTGTAGAAATATGGAATGGAAAGGAATGGAATGAAGTGTAATGGAATGGAAGGGAATGGAGAGGAATGGATTGGAAAGGAATACATTGGAATGAAATGGAAAAGACGGGAAAGGAATGGGGTGGAACAGAATGGAATGGAATAGAAAGCAATAAAATGTAATTGAGATGAATGGAATAGAATGGAATGGAATGGAGAGGAATGGAATGGATGGAATGGTAGAGATGGATTAGGATGGAATGGGATAGAATGGAGAGGAATGCAATGGAATGGAATGGCATGGAATGGAATGAAAGGGAATGGAAAGGAATGGAATAAAATGAAGGGAGATAGGATGGAATGGAATGCAATGAAGCTTAATGGAATGGACTGCAGTGGAATGCAAAAGAATAGTATGGAATGGAATGGATTGCAGTTGATTGGAATGCAATGGGATGGAATGGGATGGAATTGAATGGAATGGAAGGGAGTGAATGGGAAATAATGGAATGGAAAAGAATGGAATCAAACGGGATGAAGAGTGATGGAATGGAATGAAAGGCAATAAAGTGTAATGGAATGGAATGGAATGGAATGTAGAGGAATGGAATGGAATGTAGTAGAATGGATTTGAATGTAGTGGAATGGAATGCAGAGCAATGGAATGGTATGGAATAGAATGGAATGGAATGGAATGGACTGGTTTGGATGGAACAAGAGGAATGGAATGGAATGGAAAGGAAAGGAATGGTATGCATGAAATGGAATGAAGTGCAGAGGATTGGAGAGGAATTGAATGGAATGGAATGGAAAGCAGAGGAATGGAATGGAATAGAATGAAAAAGAATCTAGAGGAGTAGAATAGAATGGGATGGAATGAAATGGAGAGAAATGGAATGAAATGGAATAGAATGGAATGGAACGGAATGCAATGGAAAGAAAAGGATGGGAACTGAAAGGAATTTCATTGAATGGAATGGAGGAGATTGAAATGGAATGGCATGGAAGGAATGGAGTGAAAAGTAATGCAATGGAATTGAAAGAAATGGATAGATGGAATTGAATGGAGTGCAGTGGAATCCAATGGAGGGTAATGGAGTGGATTAGAATGGGGAGGAATGAATTGGATTGGAATGCAAACGAGAGGAAAGGACGGGAATTAAATGGAATAGAATGGAGTGGAATGGATGGAATGGAGAGGAATGCAAAGAAATGGAATGGAATGGAGTGGAAAGGAATAGAATGGAATAAATGCAATGGAATGGAATGAAATGGAATGCAGAGGATTGGAATGTAATGGAGAGGAACAGAAAAAAGTGGAATGGAATGGGATGGAGACAATGGAATGGAATGGAAGGGGGTGTAATTGGTTGGTGATGAACTGAATGGAATAGAGAGGAATGGAAGGGACAGCAATGGAATGGAGAGGAATTGAAAGTAATGGGATGGAATTGAAGAAAATGGAATGGAAGAAAGAATGAAATGGAACTGAGAGAAATGTAACGGAATGGAGAAGTATTGAATGGAATGGAGAGATATGGTTGGAAAGGAATGGAATTGAATGAAATAGAATTGAGAGGAATTGAATGGAATATAATGGATTAGAAAGAAATGGAGAAGAATGGAAAGGAAGAGTAATGTAGTGTCTTGGAACGGAATGAAGAGTAATATGATGAAATGGAATGGAACGGAATGGAGTGGAATGGAATGGAATGGCATGGGATGGAATGGAGAGGCATGGAATGCAATGGAATGCAATGGAGAGGAATGGATCAAACTGGAATGGAACGCTATGGAGTGGAATGGAATGGAATGGAATGAAAAGGAGAGGAATGGAAAGGAATGGAATGGAATGAAGAGGAATACAATGGACTGGAATGGAATGAAATGGAATGGAGGGGTCAGAAAGGGATGTAATTTAAAGAAATGGATGAAAATGAAAGAAATGGAATTCAATTGAATGTGGAGGTATAGAAGAGAATGGAATGGAATGGAGAGGAATTGAATGGAATGGAATGTTAAGAAACAGAATTGAATGGAATGGAATTGAGAGGAATGGAATGAAATGGAATGGAATGGAATGGAATGGAGAGATATGGAATGGAATGGAGAGATAAGATTTGAATGGAATGGAAAAGAACTGAGAGGAATGGAATGGAATGAAGAGTAATGCAAAGTAATTTAATGTAAAGGAATGGAATGGAGTGGAATGGAATGGAATGGAAAGAGATTGAATGGAATGGAATGGAATGGATGGAATTGGACAGAATGGAATGGGATAGAATAGACAGGCATGAAATACAATGGAGAGGAATGGATTGAACTGGAATGAAATGCAATGGAGGGGAATGGAATGGCATAGAATGAAATGGAAAGGAGAGGAATAGAAGGTAATGGAAAGGAATGGCATGGAATGGAGAGAAAAAGAATGGACTGGAATGGAAGGGAATGAAATGGAATGGAATGGATGGAAAGGGATGGTATTTAATGGAAGGCATGAAAAGGAATGAAATGAAATTGAATAGAATGTGGAAGAATGGAATAAAATGAAATGGAAAGGAGAGAAATGGAATGGATCTAGTGATACGGTTGAAATGGAATGGAATGGAATGGCAAGGGCTGGAATGGAAGAGAATGGAATGGAGTGGAATAAATGGAGAGTAATGAAATGGAATGAATTTAAGAGGAATGGAATACAATGGAATAGAATGAACAGGGGTGGAATGAAATGAATGGAATTGAATGGAGTGGTTGCTAGGAATGGAATGGAAAGGAGAAGGATAGAATGGAACAGGATGGTATTGAGTGGAATGGAGAGAGATGGAATGGAATGGAATGGAATGAATAGAAATGGAATGGAAAGAAACGGAGAGGAATGGATTGGAAAGGAATAGAATGGATTGGAATGGAAAGGAGGGCAATAGAAATGAGTGGAATGAAAGGGAATGGAATGGAATAGAATGAAGAAGAATGGAATAGAATGGAATGGAATGGAGAAGAAAGGAATGGATGGAGTGTAAAGGAAGAAATGGATTGTAAATGAATGGAATACATTGCAGAGGAATGGAATGAAACGTAATGGAATGGAATGGATAGGAGTGGAGGGGAATGGAATAGAATGGGATGGAATGGAGATGAATGAAATGTATAAACTGATACAGATGTAATGGAATGACACGGAAAGAAATAGAAAGGATAAGAACGGAATGCAATGGAATGGTACAGAATAGATTGGAAGGAACTGGAACGGATTGGAATGGAATGGATAGGAATGTAATGGAATAAACAGGGATAGAATGGAGTGGAATGTAATGGGGTGGAGTGAATGGAATGGAATAGAGAGGAATGGAATGGAAACGAATAGAATGGAGAGAGATGGAATCGAATGGAATGGAGTGGAATGGAATGAATGTAGAGGAATGGAAAGGAATGGAGAGAAACGGAATAGATTGGAATGGAATGGAATAGAGTTAGATGGAATGGAATGGAGAGGAATAGAATGGAGAGGAATGGAATGGAATGGAAAGGAATGGATAGGAATGGAATGCAATAGAATGGAATGGGATGGAATGGAATGGATAGGAATAGAATGGAATGAAATGCAATACAATGGAACGGAATGGATGGGAATGGAATGTAATAGAATGGAATGGAATGGAGTGGAGTGGAATAGACTGCAATGGAATGGAATGGAATAGACGGAAAGCAATGGAATGAAATGGAATGCATGAAGAGGAATGAAATGGAATGGAATGGCATGTAGAGAAATGGAATAGAATGAAATGAAATAGAGAAGAATGGAATTGATGGAGTGATACGGATGGAATGGAATGGAATGGAAATGAAGAGAAAGGAGAGCAATGCCAAGGAATGGCATGGAAAGGAATGGAAGGGAATGGAACAGCATGGAATGGAATGGAGAGAAGTTGGATCGATTGGAATGGAATGGAATGGAATGAAATGGAATGAACATGGGTGGAATTTAATGGAATGGAGTGAAGTAAATTGAAAGGAATGGAATTAATGGAATAGAATGGAAAGAAATAGAATGGAAAGGGATGAAATCGTGTGGAAAGGAGAGATATGGAATGTAATAGAATGGAATGAAGAGTAAGGAAATAAAAGGGAACGGAGCAGAATGGATTGGAATTGATTAGAATGGAATGGAATGGAAAAGAGTGGAAAGGAACTGAGGGAAATTAATGGGAATGGAATGGATTAGAATGGAATGCAATGGAGAGGAATGGAATGGAATGGAATGGAGTGGAATGGAATGGATTGGAGAGATACAGATGGAATGGAATGCAATGGAATGGAATAGAATGAAATTGAATAGAATAGAATGAAAAGGAATAACATGGAATGGTATAGAAATTAATGGCAAGGATTGGAAAGGAAAGGAATGGTACGGAATGGATTTGAATGGAATGGAATGGAAATGAGTGTAATGAGATGGAATGGACTGTAAAGGAATAGAATGGAATGGAGAGGAATGGAATGGAATGGAGAGATACAGATTTAATGAAATGGATTAGAATGGAATGGAATAGAGTATAATGAAAGGGAATGGCATGTAATGTATGGAAAGGAATGGTGAGTATTGGAATGGAATGGAATGGATTTGAAAGTAATGGAATGGAATGAACAGGGAATGAATGGAATGGAATTAAATAGAAAGGAGAGGAATGGAAAGGAATGGAATAAAATGGAGAGGAAGAGAATGGATTATATTTGAATAGAAGGGAATGGAATGGGATGGAATAGAATGGAATGGATGGAGAGTAATTTAATGGAATTGACTGGAATGGAGAGGAATGGAATGGAATGGATTGGAATGGAATGGAATTGAATGGAGTGGAGGGAGACGGAATTGATTGTAGTGCAGTGGAAACAAATGGAGGAGAATGGAAAGGAATGGAATAGAGGGGATGGGAAGGGTTTGGAATAGAATGGAATGGAATGGTATGAAATCGAGGCGAATGCAAAGGAATTGAATGGAATGGAGAGGAATAGAATGGATTATAATGGAATCGAAGGAAAGGGAGAGGGATGGAAAAGAATGGAATGGAATGAAGAGAAATGAATGGAATGGACTGGAATGGAGAGAAATGTATGGAATGTAATGGAATGGAATAGAATAGAAAGGAATATAGAGGAATGGAAAAGAATGGAATGGAATGGAGAGATATGTTATGAATGGAGTGATACGGATGGAATGGAATGTAATTGAATGGAAAAGAATGGAGAGATTGGAATGGAATGGAATGGAATCGAATCGAATCAAATTGAATGGGGAGGAATAGAATGGAATGGATTGGAGAGGAATGGAATAGATTGGCATGAACAGGGATGGAATGGAATGGATTATATGGAGTTGAGTGAATGGAAAGGAATGGCATGGAATGGAATGTAGAGTAATACAATGGAATTGGATGGAATCGACTGGAATGGAGAGAAATGGCATGGAATGGAATTGAAAGAAGGGTAATGAAACGGAAGGGAATGGAGTGGAACGGATTGGAAAGGAAGAGAATGGAATGGAAGGAAAGGAGTGGAATGGAATTGAGTGGAAAGAAAGGGAATGGAATGGAATGGGGAGGAATGGAACAGAATGGAATAGAATGCAGAGGAATGAAATGAATGGAGTTATACGGATCAAATGCACTGAAAAGGAATGGAATAGAGTTCAGAGGAGTGGATTGAATGGAATGGCAAGTAAGTGAATGGAAGTAGTTGGAAAGGAATGGCATCGAATGGAGAGAGATGGAAAGGAATGGAATGGACAGATAAGGAATGGAATGGAATGAAATGGAGGGGAATGGAATGGAATGGAATGGAAGGGAAGGGAATTGAAAGGATTGGAATAAAATGAAGGGAGATAGAATGGAATGAAATGAAATGAAGCTTAATGGAATGGACTGCAGTGGAATGCAATGGCATGGTATGGAATGGAATGGATTGCAGTTGATTGGAATGGAATTGGTTGGAATCGAATGGAATGGAGAGGAGTGAATGGAAATGAATGGAATGGATTGAAATGGAGAAGAATGGAATGGAATTGAATGGGATGGAGAGAGATGGAATGGAATGGAAGGCAATAAAGGGTAATGAAATGGAATGGAAAGGAATGTAGAGGAATAGAATGGAATGGAGCAGAATGGATTTGAATGGAGTGGAATGGAATACAGAGAGATGGAATGGAATGGAATGGACTGGTTTGGGATGGAATGGAGAGGAATGGAATGGAATGGAGAGGAATGGTATGAATGGAGTGGAATGACGTGGACAGGATTGGAGAGGAATTGAATGGATAGGAATAGAAAGTAGAGGAATGGAATGGAATAGAATGAAAAAGAATAGAGAGGAATAGAATGGAATGGAATGGGATGGGATGGAATGGAATGGAGAGAAACAGAATGAAATGGAATAGAATGGAATGGAATTGAATGGAATTGAATGCAACGCAAAGGAATGGATGGGAAAGGAATGGAATGGAGAAGATTGGAATGGAATGGAGAGGAAAGGAGTGAAAAGGAATGCAATGGAATTGAAATAAATGGAGAGAGATGGAATGTAATGGAGTGCAGTGGAATCAAATGGAGGGGAATGGAGTGGACTATAATGGAGAGGAATGGATTGGATTGGAATGCAAATGAGAGGAATGGAATGGAAAGGAATGGAATGGAGTGGATTGGAGTGGAATGGAACGAAATGGAATAGAATGGAGTGAAATGGAATGGAGAGGATTGAAAAGAAATGGAATGGAATGGAGGGGAAAGGAATAGAATGGAATAAATGGAATGGAATGGAATGGAATGCAGAGGATTGGAATGGAATGGAGAGGAAAGAAGAGAGAAGAGTGGAATGGGTTGGAGACTATGGAATGGAATGGAATGGAGTGTTATTGGTTGATGATGAGCCGAATGGAATAGAGAGGAATGGAAGGGACAGCAATGGAATGGAGAGGAATTGAAAGTAATGGAATGGGAATGAAGAAAATGGAATGGAAGAAAGAGAATGAAATGGAACTGAGAGGAATGTAATGGAATGGAAAGGTGTTGAATGGAATGGAGAAATACGGTTCGATATGAATGGAATTGAGTGAAATAGAATTAAGAGGAATTGAATGGAATATAATAGAATCAAAAGGAATGGAGAAGGATGGAATGGAAGAGTAATGTAATGTCATGGAATGGAATGAAGAGTAATGTGATGGACTGGAAAGTAATGGAGTGGTGTGGAATGGAATGGAATGCCATGGATGGAATGGAGAGGCATGGAATGCAATGGAATGCAATGGAGAGGAAAGGATTGAACTGGAATGGAATGCTATTGTGTGAAATGGAATGGAATGGAATGAAGTGGACAGGAGAGGAATGGAATGGAATAGGAGGAATGAAGTGGAATGGAATGTGGAGGAATGAAGTGGAAAGGAGAGGAATGGAATGGAATGTGGAGGAATGGAATAGAATGAAATGGAATGTAGAGGAACGGAATGGATGTTGTGATACGGATGTAATGGAATGGCATGGTATGGAATTTTAGGGAATGGAACGGAATGGAATGGAATGGATAGGAATGGAATGGAATGGAATGGATTGGAGAGGAATGGAATAGAATGGAATGGAATGAACAGGGGTGGAATGGAATGGAGTGGTGTGAATGGACAGGAATGGAATTGAATAGAGAGGAATAGAATGGAATGGGATGGAATTGACAGGAATGCAAAGAGATACAATAAAATGAAATGGAATGGAGAGGAGGGTAATGGAATGGAATGTAGATGAATGGATTGGAAAGGAGGGAAAAGGAATTGAGAGGAATGAAACGGAATGGAATGGAGATGAATAATATAGAATGGAATGGAATGTGGAGGAATGGAATGGAAAGAGTGTTTCGGATGGAATTAAGTGGAATGGAATGGAATAGTATGGAGAGGAATGGAATGGAATGGAATAGCATGGAATGGAAAGCAGGGACTGAAACATAATGGAATGGAATGGAGAGGAATGGAATGGAATGAAATGGGGAGGAAGGGAAAAGAATACCGGGTGCCAGCCCCTGCAGGATTTGAGGGTCCCTGGAAAGATGTGGTGGCGTCGGCTATTATTCTGGAGAAAGAAAGAGAAAGAAAGAGAAGGGGGAAGAAAGAAGGATACTGGACTCTGTCTAGTGCAGAATCCGTTTATTCAAAAATAGAGAGGATTTTTATCTCCAAATTTTGCACATTCAGACTCAGATGTCTCCCAGACAACCAGGTGCATGGGGTCGTCCCCTACCCACCAGATATATCTTCAAGCATGCTAAAGAACAAACCCAACTTGTCTTTCC
>NW_007260475.1:16894-17344 GCF_000164805.1 Carlito syrichta
AGGAATTGAGAGGAATGAAACAGAATGGAATGGAGATGAATAATATAGAATGGAATGGAATGTGGAGGAACGGAATGGAAAGAGTGTTTCGGATGGAATTAAGTGGAATGGAAAGGAATAGTATGGAAAGGAATGGAATGGAATGGAATAGCATGGAATGGAAAGCAGGGACTGAAACATAATGGAATGGAATGGAGAGGAATGGAATGGAATGAAATGGAATGGAATGGAGAGGAATGGAATAGAATGGAATGGAATGAACAGGGGTGGAATGGAATGGAGTGGTGTGAATGGACAGGAATGGAATTGAATAAAGAGGAATAGAATGGAATGGGATGGAATTGACAGGAATGCAGAGAGATGCAATAAAATGAAATGGAATGGAGAGGTGGGTAATGGAATGGAATGTAGATGAATGGATTGGAAAGGAGGGAAAAGGAATTGAGAGGA
>NW_007260475.1:17364-120457 GCF_000164805.1 Carlito syrichta
AACTTGTCTTTCCAGTTCCTATGCTAGACTAATGTCCCTTAGAAGTATTATTACAGTTTCCATAAATATTATACCATTCTATCAATTGTAATCTATATTTTATTTTATTCTATTTAGTTTACTTATGAACAACTTTCCTACTGATAAACAGTTCATCTATTCCTTTGCTTTATCCTAACACACACAATGAAACTTAAACAAAATGACTAAAATCAGTTTTGCATAATGTGGCTCAGTCCAAAGGTCATGTTGGGTTCTCAGCACTAGGACTCTTTGATGTGGTCTTAGCTTGAACCCAGACCTGTCTGAAAGTCTAAACCGCAGTCAAAGGGAAATGGGAACAATGAGTTTCTAATGTTAGCTTGTTTTAGTCCCAGTCTCAGAGTTTTCATGCTTGCGCTATCACGAGACTTTATTGCCAAGAAAAGGGAGAGGCAATGGGGTCAACAGCTCCCGAACACAGTTCTAGTGGTCTCAAGGTCAACGGACCCCCTTAACCCTAGCGCTCAGTGGGCCTCCATGGCCGGCTCCCAACAACTCCCCCTTTTTTATTTTTTAGCACAAAACCACGAAACTTCGTATTGAGCTGAGATATACTCTTCTTTAATACTCTGAAGATGATTGGGAGTAAACACAGCAACAAAAGGATCACTGCTCCACAAATGCCCACATTGATGAGTATAGACATCAATGATTTTTGGTTAACAAATGATGAAATATTATTAATTATAGAATAGTCAATTTAGTGGGCCAGAATTGCTTTTTAGCAACCGTCATGTCTTGAATTTCTTGATATAATTTAGTTCAGTCTATGCTCAAGTCCGAATGGTTCCAAATTCCAAGAATATGATTTTTCACTTTGTCCCAAGGTTGAACAGACATATATACCTCCAAAGGAGTGAGGCAAATCCGTTTAAACTCAGAATGACATTGGAGAGCCAATTTTATTTTTAAGGTCACAATTTTTTGTCCTACTGCCAAAACTTCCTCTCTAAAGCATTCACTTTATTTTCTAACTTTTGATCTATAATCTCCTGAGTAGTTAATGCAATAGAAACATTCTTAGATAACTGATCAACAAAGGTAGCTGTATAAATTTCCTTAGATAGAGTTATAGCTGAAACTATTATTGAAATAACAATAGCTATTAATGCTATAATTCCTAAAATTAAAGTGGCTAAAAATCTTTTCTGTCTTTCCAAAAGGGAATTGACCTCATACAGTGTCTGTAAACTATATTCATCATATAAGTGAGTTGACAATTGTACTGGACCATTAAGTATGGAGGTCGTTTAAGAATAAAAAAAACTTGATAATTAACATCAGTTAAGCAATTTGTGAGAATACAATTTTGACAAGATATAGAATACACATTATTGTGGTGATAAATTCTTACAGTGTGATATTCATTCCATACAAGATAAAACATAAGGAGATTGTAAGCAAGTTCTTATTTTGTAAGTGTAAATTCCCCCATGTGGTTGTGTTAAAACAAGAGATTTTAGGGCAGCTAAGGCCCTCCATAAGTAAGATTGAACACTTTGCTTATTCCTGATAGCAGTTGATAATATTGGGGGTACCCATCCATTAATATGCCACCTAGCAGGAGGTTGAATGGAAGTAGTTGAACAGGGTTGTAAATTTAGATGCTAGTTACTAATATATAGTTTTTCATCAGATATGGGATAGCCCACTTTAGATTCATAAACACATTTTGGATACCCAACATCTCACTGAGTGAGTATCCAGTCCTTCTCGGTATTATTAGGAGAGTAGATAGGTATATTAAATGGTGGCGAAATTCTTGTGGCTATACTGGGATCAGCTCCTCCAGGTATCAGCCTTTTAATTCACCAATATCCTTTATTACTTTGAGTTCGACTATTAGTGATTAAAGACTTTAAGGTGTACATTAAACAAGAGGCTCTATAATTTTTGAGAACTGAATTATCATAAAAACAAGTGGGAGGTAAGCAAGAGTGTCCTTCATAAGAAAAATTATTATTAATAATGTGTTTTGTTTGAGTATGAGATAAAATAGGTCCTCCCATCAATTGAGGGGAATCAGAAAATACATTAATAATCTAATTATCCCTAGTGACTGGCTGAAATGTTGGAGGGTTAGACATATAAGCCCAGTAGGTCTTATAAGCCTCAGCTTCAGAGGCTGGAGCTATTTGACTCATCACTAAAGCAATCATAGCTAAAAACAGAATTACTGGCCTGATGGTAGTTTGTTGCGATATTACCATATCCCCTGCCTTTTTGGCCAATAATTCCATTTGTTCCCAGGTTGGTAGTTGCGAACGACGAATGCTAGAAATGCTTCGTCTGAGTGTGGCTCTTCTAGTTCGAGACAGTCTAGACTTTGGATATTCAACCCGTAAGGAGAGGTATCTCATCTGGTGCATTATGGTTTCTCTGTCGGTGTAACGATGCTGATGTTGCAGATGCTCTACCCATGACGAAGCCTCCTGTAGTAGAAAGAACAGATCCTCCTGTTGGTTAGTGACAGGAACTGCTGTTCGTGCTTCATTCCTCTGAAGTATCCTGGTCTTTTTCACTCTTCAGTGTATAAATTAAATTTTGAAAATTCCAGGGCAGTGAAGGTATACAAAACTGCCCTCAGCTCTGTCTTCTGGGCTGAGGATTTAGAGGTTTTCGGTACATTAGATTAATTATTAATAACTGCCAGGCTTTACCATTAGATGAGCCGTCAGTACAACAGTTGTGAGAAAAATTATAGGATTTTGTCTCACAAATTGTAACAGAGGACTTTTAGGAAAGTGGAATAGAATTTGTCCTCTGTAATCAGTTAATGCTACTTGCCAATAGTTATTAGTCTGAAATAAAGTTTGAAATTGAAATTTGTTATATAGAACAATTATATTGTGCACATCATGTTTAAATAATTTAACACTTATTTGTCTCCCCTTGTTACAAGCAAAGCTACTAAATAAGGATAAAAAGCCAATATTTTTTTAGAAGTTATCGGTAGATAGAGCCATTTTATTGGTTCTTTCTGCCACAGAAACCCTGTGGGAGTATGGAGAGTAGCCAGAATAATTAAGTCCCAAGGCAGGCGGTAGTTTATTCTTTTCACCTGTTGAGACCTAATAGCCTTTTCCACAAGGGACAAGACATTTTTTCGCCTTTGGTGTTATACTTCTTTTAGAGTTGGTCCCTGCAAAATACTGAATAAAGGTTTTAAATGTGACATGGTAATATGTAAATAAGTTCTAATTCAATTGATACCTCACAACAGTTTTTGGAAATTATTTAAGGTCACCAAATGATTTTTTCATAACTGCAAAAGTTGATGACTCACTGTATGTTTAACACATAGCAAGATATGTAAAAGGAGAATTGGTTTGAATCTTTTCAGAAGAAATTTTTGAACCGTAATCAGTGAGAGCAGTCATAGTTTCATCAAGGATCTCATGTAAAGAGGCACGATTTTCATGAGCCAGCAAAATGTCAGAATTAGTAACCTCCTGAACCCAAAAAGCAACATTGCTAGAGTCAAATCCAGAGTCACCTCTAGGCAGGTTAAAGTTTTACCTGCTTTGTGATAAGGCAAGAGCAGCAACTGGGCTAATCTCTGACCTTTGTTAAAGTGCACTGTTTTGCTAGGGGGAGCAAAAAGCACCTGGATTTCTCCTGTGTAATCCGAATCCACCACTCCAGGAATAATGGAAATTCCTTGTAAAGACAAGGAACTTTTGTCTAATATTATAACCACTATTCCTTCTGGGAGAGGGCCCTTTACTTCCATTGGAATTGAGGTTACCGGATCGTCTGGAGTTAATATTGTAGTGGCGGAGGAACACAAGTCCAGTCCTGTACTCCCAGGGGTGACTCGGATGGGTTCTGTGATGGAGTAGAAGGAACGAACGGGTTCATGGTGGAAACTGCACCCCTATTGTCAGCTGGTGCCAAGGCTGGCCCCTCTGGAAGTTTCCTTGAGCTGGGGTGACTTGCTGTTGATTTAAAGGAGTGCTGTTTTTAGGAAATTTAGATAGGCATTCTCTAGCCCAATGAAAGCCTTTTTGGCATCTGGGACACAAGGTTTTTGATCGATTAGCCCCAGTAAGTGGTGACGCTATGTCGTGTAAGCCGGCCATACCTTGCTAGCCAGACAATCTCTGTTAATGTGTCTGACTTGACCACAGTTAAAGCAAGACTGTAATGAA
This sequence comes from Carlito syrichta, assembly GCF_000164805.1. Classification (NCBI taxonomy): domain Eukaryota; kingdom Metazoa; phylum Chordata; class Mammalia; order Primates; family Tarsiidae; genus Carlito; species Carlito syrichta. Next base: position 21,558 of record NW_007260475.1, read on the forward strand.
ATATTCTTTTGTTTATTACTTATATACTTTTACTTACATTACTTATATATTGTTATATTGCTTATATATGTATATTGCTTATATATATTGCTTATATTATATATATTACTCATTTTACTTATATTACTTATATATTGCTTATATTACTATTACTCATATTACTTTATTGTTTATATTGATTATATATATTACTTATATTACTTAAATTATTTATATATTGCTTATATTGTTTATATTACTTATATTACTTATTTTACTTATATAATTTTGCTTATTATTGCTTGATCTCCCTGTATTCTTATAAGAAAAGAAAAAGTGTAAATAAGTCCAGGTTTTATTTTACTATTCTCAACTTTTAAAGGAAAACCTTAGAAAAAAGTGCAGTAACATTGTTAGGATATTTCTGCTCATAATATTTTACCATCTGCCCTGCTAGTATCTGGATAGAACTGTACAGGGAAGCAAGCCATAAAGCTGAAATCTCCCTCTTTTTCTGCCTCAGCTCGTACAGCCTGCATTCCAAAAAGAAAAGGGGGGGCTGAATTAGATTTTATGACCTTAGCATTAGAAGGAAAAACCGGTTTGGGTGGAAGCACGGAGTTAACAATATGCACATTCTCATAATAATTAGAGGTCTCCTCCTCCAGATCAGCTGCATCCTGTGGGGACAATTTGCCATCATACTCAGGAGGTGCAGAGGCAGCAGTGAAAAGGATCTTCACCTTCTTCATCATCAATGGCAGTTTTCTTTGATGGAAATGTCTCAAATCATGCTGTGGATATAAAACATATTTAATTAAGTTTCACAAGGAAAAGGCATTGGGGGGAACATTTTTAGGCCCATAATGTGATTAATATAACAGTAACTCCTCCCCAACTTTAATCCAGGTGTTCAAACTCACCGTTCCTTCTTCAGGAAAACAAGGACAGTACTTTTACGTAAAGTGTAGAAAACGAGCTAGATTAGAAGAAAAAACTTTAACTCCATGTTTAGACAAAGTATTCATTAAGATACTGATGAACATTTTATATTCCTTGGATTCGCTCTGGCCCATGATTATACCATGGCTCTGGCTTCACAAAAACTATACTTACCCGTCCTTGCTCTGCTTGTCTCTACAGAGGAGTCTAGAGCACCCTGTGTAAGATCCTAGCTGTCCTGAAATAAGAGAAAAGCTTATCTTTCCAAGGGCCCCACATTGGGTGCCAGTTGCCGGGGGCCAGCCCTTGCAGGATTTGAGGGTCCCTGGAAAGATATGGCAGCGTCGGTGATTATTCTGGAGAAAGAAAGAGAAGAGGGAAGAAAGAAAGAGATTGGACTCTGTCTAGAGTAGAATCCATTTATTGAAAAGTACAGAGAGTTTTTATCTCCAAATTTTGCGCATTCAGACTCAGATGTCTCCCAGACAACCAGGTGCATGGGGGCATCCCCTACCCACCAGATATATCTTCAAGCATGCTAAAGAACAAACCCAACTTGTCTTTCCAGTTCCTATGCTAGACTAATGTCCCTTAGAAGTATTATTACAGTTTCCATAAATATTATACCATTCTATCAATTGTAATCTATATTTTATTTTATTCTATTTAGTTTACTTATGAATAACTTTCTTACTGATAAACAGTTTATCTATTCTTTGCTTTATCCTAACACACACAATGGAACTTAAACAAAATGACTAAAATAAGTTTTGCATAATGTGACTCAGTCCAAAGGTCATGCTGGGTTCTCAGCACTAGGGCTCTTTGATGTGGTCTTAGCTTGAACCAAGACCTGTCTGGAAGTCTAAACCACAGTCAAAGGGAAATGGGAACAATGAGTTTCTAATGTCAGCTTGTGTTCGTCCCAGTCTCAGAGTTTTCATGCTTGAGCTATCATTAGTCTTTATTGCCAAGAAAAGAGAGAGGCAATGGGGTCAACAGATCCTGAACACACTTCTAGTGGTCTCGAGGTCAACGACCCCCTGATCACTAATGCTCAGTGGGCCTCCATGGCCGACTTCCAACAATAGAAGGGAATGAAATGGAGAAGAATGGAATGAATGGATTATGTGGATGGAGTGGAAAGGAACTGTACAGAATGGAGAGGAAAGGAATAGAATAGAATGGCACGGAATGGAATGCAAGGGACTGGAACAGAATGGAAAGGAATGGAGGGGAATGGAATGGAAAGGAAAGGAGAGGAAGGGAATAGAATAGGTGGAATGCATGGAGTGATACAGATGGTATGGAATGCAATGGAATGTAATAGAATGGAGAGAAAAGGAATGGAATGGAATGGCACGGAATGGACTGAAGGGACTGAAACGGAACGGAATGCAATGGAGAGGAATAGATTGGAATGGAAGGGAATGAACAGGGATGGAATTGTATGGAATAGAATGGAAGGGGGTAGAGTGAAAGGAAAGGAATGGTATCGAATGGAATGGAGAGGAATAGAATAGAATGGAATGGAATCTAAAGGAATGGAGAGAGATGGAATGGAATGAAATGGAATAAAGAGAAATAAAATGGAATGGAATAAAATGTATAGGAGTGGAAAGGAATGGAGAGGAATGGAATGGAATGGAATGGAACAGAATGGAATGGAATGGAGAGGAATCATATGGAATGGAATGGAATGGACAGAAAGGAGTGGAATGTAATAAAATGGATGAAGAGGAATGAAATGGAATGGAATGGAATGTAGAAGAATGCAATAGAGTGGAATGAAATGGAGACGAATGGACTTGACAGAGTGATGCGGATGGAATGGAAGGGAATAGAATGGAGAGGAATGGAATGGAATTGTATGGATTGGAATGGAAGGGAATAGAACAGAATGGAATGGAATATAGAGGAACGAAATGGATTGGAGAGGAATGAAATGAATTGGAATTGAATGAACAGGGGTGGAATGGAATGGAATGGAGTGAATGGAAAGGAATAGAATGGAATGGAAGGAGACAAATAGAATTGAATGGGATGGAATAGAAAGGATTGGAGAGATGTGGAATAGAATAGAATGGAATGAAGAGTAATGGAATGGAAGGGAATAGAGAGGAATGGATTAGAAAGGCATAGAATGAAATGGAATGGAAAGGAGGGGAAAGGAATTGAGGGGAAGGAAATGGAATGGAATGGAATAGAATGGAATGAAATGGAATGGAGAGATATGGAATAGAATGGAATGGTATGGACAGGAATGGAATGGATGGAGCAGTACGGAAGAATGAGGTGGAATGGAATGGGACAGATTGGAGAGGAAAGGAATGGAATGGAATGGAATGGTGTGGAATGGAATGGAAGGGATAGAATGAAAGGAATGCAATGAAATGGAGTGAGATGGAATGCAATAGAATGCAATGAAGTGTAAAGGAATGGAACGGAAAGGAATGCCATGGAATCGAATGAACTGGATTCGTTTGGAGATGAAGGGAAAGGAATAGAATGAATAGGGATGAAATTGAATGGAATGAAAAGGAAATGTGGAGAGTGAGTTGAAAAGAATGGAATGGAACAGAATGCAGAAGAATAGAATGGAATGGAATCGAATCGAATGAGATAGATGGAGATTGTAACGTATGGAAGAAAATGAAGAGTTATGGAATGGAATGGAATGGAATGTAGGGGAATGGAATGGTGTGGAGCGCAATAGAATGCATGGAATTGAGTGAGAAGGAATGGAATGGAATGAAATGAATGGAATGGAGTGGAGAGGAATGAAGAGGAATGGAATGGTGTGGAATGGAGAGGAACAGAATGGAATGGAATGGAATCGAGTGGAATGGAATGAAATAGAGTGGAATGAAATTGAATAGAATGGAATGGAATGGAACGGAATGGAGAGTAATGGAATGGAATGGAAATTAATGGAATGGAAGGAGAATGGAATGGAATGGAATGACAAGGAATGGAATGGAATGAAATGGAGAGCAAAGGAATGGAGAGGAGTGGAATAGAATGTAATGGAGAGTAACGGAATGGAATAGAATGGAATGGATAGGAATGGAATGGTTTGGAATGGAGAGGAATAGAATGGAACGGATTGGATTGGAATGGAGAGGAATGGAATGGAGTGGAGTGGAATGGAGTGGAATGAAGTGAAATAGAATGGAGTGGAATGGGATGGAGTGGAGTGGAATAGAATAGAATGGAAGGGAATGAAATGGAATGTAATGGAAGGGAATGGATTGGAATGGAATGGAATGGAGAGGAATTAAATGCAATGGAATGTAATGGAAGGGAGTGGAATGGATTGGAAGGGAATTGAATGGTTGGAATGGAAAGGAATGGTATGGAATTGAGAGGAATTGAATGGAATGGAGAGGAAACGAATAGATGGGAGAGGAATGGAATGGAGTAGAGAGTAATGTAATCGAATGGAATGGAATGGAGAGGTATGAAATGGAATGGAATGGAATGGAGAGGAATGGAAAGGAGAGGAATGGAATGGAATGTATCTGAGAAGAATGGAATAGAATGGAGTGTAATGGAACAGAATGGAATGGAGAGGAATAGAATGGAGAGCAGTGGAATGGAATATAATAGAATGGAATGAAATGAAGAGGAAAGGAATGGAGATGAACGGAATGGAATGGATGGAATGGAAAGGAATAGAATGGTGAGGAATGTACTGTAATGGAATGGAATGGAATGGAATATTGAGGAATGCAATGGATAGGAGAGGAATGAATTGGAATAGAATGGAGTGGAAGGGAATGGAATGGAGAGGAATGGAAGGGAATGGAATCAATGGAATGGTGATAATGGAACAGAATGCATGGAACAGAATGGAGAGGAAAGCAATGGAAATTTGTGTAGTGGATTGGAGTGGAATGGAGTGGAATTGAATGAAATGGAATGGAATGGAGAGGAATGGAATGCAATGGAAAGGAATGGAACGGAAAGGAATGGAATAGAGAGGAAAGGAATGGAATGGAATGAACAGGAATAGAACGGAATGGAGAGGACTGTAATGGAATGGAGTGGAATGGAGTGGACTGAAATGGAAGGAGAGGATTGTAATCAAGTGGAATTGAATGAACAGGGGTGAAGGCGAATGGAATGGAATGGAGTGAATTGAAAGGAATAAATGGAATTGAAGGAGAGAAATAGAATTGAATGGGATGGAATCAAATGGAGCGGAAAGATGGTATTGAATGGAATAGAATGAAGAGTAATGGAAGGGAAGGGAATGGAGAGGAAAGGATTAGAAAGGAATAGAATGGAATGGAATGGAAAGGAAGGGAAAGGAATTGAGGGGAAGGAAAGGGAATGGAATAGAATGGAATGAAATGGAATGGAGAGGAAAGGAATAGAATGGAAATGTATAGAGAGGAATGGAATGGATGGAGCAGTCAGATGGAATGGAGTGGAATGGAATGGGGCAGAATGGAGAGGAATGGAATGGAATGGAATGGAATGGAATGGAATGGAATGGAATGGAATGGAATGGAATGGAATGGAATGGCATGGCATGGAATGGAATGGAAGGGATAGAATGAAAGGAATGGAATGAAATGGAGGGAGATGGAATGGAAGGGAATGAAATGAAGGGTAATGGAATGGAATGGAAAGCAATGACATGGAATGTAATGAAGTGGATTCGTTTGGAGATGATGAGAATTGAATGGAATAATGTGGATAGAATGGAATGAAATGAAATGAACTGGAGGGGAGTAAATGGAAAACAATGGAATGGTAAGGAATGGTGAATAATAGAATGGAATCGAATCAAATCAAATGGTATAAATAGAGATTGTAAGAAATGGAAGACAATGAAGAGTAATGAAATGGAATGGAATGTAGAGGAAAGAAATGGAATGGAGTAGAATGGAAAGAAATGGAATGAAGTGAGATGGAATGGAATGGAATGGAAGGAACAGGGTTGGAATGGAATGGAATGGAAAGGAGGGCAGTGAACGGAAATTAATGGAATGGAGAGAAATAAAATAGAATGGGAAGGAATCGAGAGCAATGGAGAGATATGGAATGAAATGGAATGGAATGAGAGTAATGGAACGGAAGGTAATGGAAAGGAATGGAATAGAATGGAATGGAATGGAGAGGAAAGGAATGGAATGGAATGAACAGAGGTGGAGTGGAATGGAATGGAATGGAATGGAGTAGATTGAATGGAAAGGAATGGAATGGAATGGAATGGAGAGAAATAGAATTGAATCAGATTGAATTTAGTGGATTGAAGAGATATGGAATGGAGTCAATTGGAATGAAGAGTAATGGAAAGAAATTGAATGGAGAGGAATGGATTGGAAAGGAATAAATGGAATGGAATCCAAATGAGGGGAAAGGAATTGAGAGGAACGAAAGGGAAAGGAATGAAATAGAATGGAATGAAATGGAATAGAATGGAATGGAATAGAATGGATTGGACTGATGAGGAATGGAATGGATGGAGTGTTACGGATGGAATGGGGTGGAATGGAATGGGACATAATGGAGAGTAATGGAATGGCAAGGAATGTAATGGAAGTGAATGGAATGGAATGGAAGGAATGGAGGGGTTGGAATGGAATGGAATGCTGTGAAGCGTAATGGAATGGAAAGTCATGGAAGGCTATTAAATGGATTGGTAGGAGTTGAAGGGAATGGAAAGGACTGAATAGGGATGGAATGGAATGGAATGGGAAGGAAAGAGGGGAGTGAATGGAAAAGAATTGAATGGAATGGAATTGAATAGAATCGAATGTGAATGAATGATAGAGATTGTAAGTAATGGAAGAAAATTAAGAGTAATGGAATGGAATGGATTGTAGAGGAATGGAATGGAATGGAGCAAAATGGAATGGATTGGAATGGAATGGAATGGAATGGTGTGAGATGGAATGAAATGGAATGAATTGGAATGGAATGGACTGGAATGGAATGGAATGAACAGTGGTAGAATGGAATGGAATGGATTGGAGTGGAGTGAATAAAAAAGAATGGAATGGAATGCAATGGAGAGAAATAGAATAGAATGGGATGGCAACGAGTGGAATGGAGACTTATGGAATGAAATTAAGAGTAATTGAATCGATGGGAATGGAGAGGAATTGAATAGAATGGAAAGGAATGGAGAGGTATGGAATGGATGGAGTGGTACAGATGGGATAGAATGGAATGGAATGGAATACATGGGAGGAATGGATAGAATGCAATATCATGGAATAGAAAGGAATGGAATGCAATAGAATGGACTGGATGAAGTAGAATATAATGTCCGGACTGGAATGGAATAGTATGGATTGGACTGAAAGAGAGGGAATGTAATGGAATGGATGAAGAGAAATGGAATAGAATGGAACAGAGAGGAAGGGAATAGAAGGGAATGGAATGGGAGGAATGGAATGGATGGAGTGATACGATGGAATGAAATGGAAGGGAATGGAATAGAATGGAGATGAAAGGAATAGAATGGAATGGAGGTGACTGGAATGGAACTGAATGGAGTGGAGAGGAATGGAATGGAATGGAATAGAATGAATAGAGATGGAATCGAATGGAATTGAATGAGATGGAGTGATTGGAAAGCAATGAAATGGAATGGCATGGAATGGAAGGGAATGGAGCACATGGAAGTGAATGGAGAGGAATGGAATGCATTGGTGTGGAATGGAATCGAATGGAATTGAATGAACAGGGGTGGAATTGAATGGAATGGAATCTAGTGGAGTGAATGGAAAGAAATGAAATGGAATGGAATGGAGAGAAATCGAATTGAATGGAATGGAATTGAGTGGATTGGCGAGATATGAATTGTAATAAAATGGAATGAAGAGTAAAGGAAAGGAAGGGAATGGAGAGGAATGAATTGCAAAGGAATAGAATGGAATGGAATGGAAAGTAGAGGAAAGGAATTGAAGGAAACGAAAGGGAAGGGAATGGAATAGAATGGAATGAAATGAATGTAGAGATAATGAAATAGAATGGAAAGGAATGGAGAGGAATGGAATGGATAGAGAGTAATGGAATAGGTGGAAGTGTACGGATGGCATGGGGTGGAATGGAATGGGACAGAATGGAGAGGAATGGAATGGAATGGAATGACATGGAATGGAATGGAAGGGAAGGGAATGGAAAGGAATGGAATGAAATGGAGAAAGATGGAATGAAACGGACTGCAATGAAGCGTAATGGAATGGAATGGAAAGGAATGCCATGGAATAAAAGTAAATGGAATGGATTGGAGTTGAAGGGTATGGGTTAGAATGAATAGAAAGGGACAGGAAAGGAATGGAGAGGAATTTAATGGAATGGAAAGGAAAGGAACAGAATGGAATGGAATCAAAGGGAATGAAATGGAAATGAGAGGAATGGAATGGAATGGAGAATTATGGAATGGAATGGAGAGATACAGTTGGAAAGGAATGGAATGGAATAGCAAGGAGTGGAATTGAATGGATTGGAGTGTAATATAATGTGATAGAATAGAATGACCAGGGGTGGAATGGAATGGAATAGAATGGAGCGGAGTGAATGGAAAGGAATGGAGTGGAATGGAATGGAGAAAATAGAATGCAATTGGATATAATCGAGTGGAATGGAGAGATAAGGAATAGAATGAAATGGAATGAAGAGTAATGAAATGGAAGGGAATGGAGAGGAATGGAATGGAAAGAAAAGGAATGGAATCGATGAAGTGGTACAAATGGAGTGCAATGGAATAGAATGGAAATAATTGAATGGAATGGAATATCAGGGAATGGAAAGGTTGGGAATGGACAGAAATGGAATGGAATGGAGAGGAATATAACGGAATGGAAGGCAATTGAAATGAATGGAAAGGAATAGAATGGAAAGGAATGCAAAATAATACATCAGAATGGATAGAAATGGAATGAAATAGAATGGCCAGCAATTGAGAGGAATACAGTGCACTAGACTGGAATGGAATGGAATGGAATGAACTAAAAGAGATGGAATGAAATGAAATGGATGAAGAGGAATGGAAAGGAGAGGAAGGCAATAGACTCGAATGGAATGGACAGGAATGGAATGGATGGAGTGATATAGATGGCATGGAATGGAATGGAATGGGAAGGGATGGAATGGAATGAAAAGGGATGAAGTGAAATAAGATGGAGTGAATGGAAAGAATTGAATGGAACAGAATTGAGAGGAATATAATGGAATGGAATGGAATCGAATAGAATGGAGAGAGATGGAATGGAATGGAATGAAGAGAAAAGGAATGGAATGGAATGGAATGGAATGTAAATTAATGGAAAGGAAGGGAGAGGAATGGAATGGAGTTAGATGGAATGGAATGTAAAGGGATGGAATGGAATAGAATGGAATGCAAAGAATAGGATATATTAGAATCGAAGTGACTGGAAGAGAATGCAGCGGAAAAGAATGGAAAGTGGAAAGGAATACAATTGAATGGAACGGAATGGATAGGAATGGGATGGAATGGAAAGAATGGATTGTAATAGTATGGAATGGATTGGAATTGACGGAAATGGATGGAATGCAATAGAATGGATGAAGAGTAATGAAATGAAATGTAGAGGAATCGAATACAATGGAATGAAATGGAAAAGAATGGAATTGATGGAGTTATACGGATGGAATGGAAGGGATTGGAATGGAATAGAATGCAGAGGAATGGAATGGTATGGAATGGAATGGAAGGGAATGGAAAAGAATGGAATGGAGAGGAATGGAATGGATTGGCGTGGAAGTGAATGGAATGGAAAGGAATGGAATGAACAGTGGTGGAATGGAATGGAGAGGAGTGAGTGGAAAGGACTGGAATTGAATGGAATCGAGAGAAATAGAATTGAATCTTATGGAATTGATTGAATTGGAGAGATATGAAGTGGAATGAAATGGAATGAAGAGTAATGGAAAGGAATGGAAAGAAATGAAAAGAAATGGAGAAGAATAGAATGGAAAGGAAGGGAATGGAGAGGAGTGGATTGGAAAGGAATAAAATGGAATGGAATGGAAAGGAGAGGAAAGGAAATGAGAGGAAAGTATGGGAATGGGAATGGAATGGAACAGAATAGAATAGAATAGAATGGAATGGAGAGAGATGCAATAGAATGGAACAGAATAGAGAGGAATGGAATGAATAGAATGGTACAGATGCAACGGGGTGGAATGGAATGGGACAGAATTCAGTTGAATGGAATGGCATGGAATGGAATGGAAAGAAATGCATTGGAGTTGAAGGGAATGGGATGGAATGAATAGGGATGGAATGGAATAGAATGGAAGGGAGCGATGGAAAAGAATGGTATGGAATGGAATGGAGAAGTATAGATTGGAATGGAATGGAATCGAATGGGATGGAGAGAGATTGAATGGAATGGAAGGCAATGAGGACTAATGGAATGGAATGGAATGAGTGGAATGGAATGGAATGGAATGAAACGGAGAGAGATGAATTGAATGGAATGGATTTGAATGGAATGGAATGAGATGGTATGGAATGGACTGGAAAGAGATGAAATGGAGAGGAAGGGAATGGAATGGAAAGTAGTGAAAAGGTTTGGAATGGAATGGAATGAAAAGGGGAGGAATGGAATGAAATTGAATGAAAAGAAATGGAGAGGAATGGAATGGAATGGAATGGAATGGGATGGAATGAAATAGAGAGAAAGAGAATTAGAGAACAGAATGGAATTGAATGGTATTAAAGCAATGGACAGTAATCATGGGAAAGGAAAGGAATGAAATTGAATGGAATGGAATGGAGAAGATTGGAATTGAATGGAATTAAAAGGAATGGAGAAGAATGGAATGGAAAGGAATGCAAGCTAACTGAGTGAAACGGAGAGAGATGGAATGGAATGGAGTGCAGTGGAATCAAACGGAGGGAAATGGAGACGATTAGAATGGAGAGGAAAGGAAAGTAAATGAAAGAAATGGAAGGGAATGAAATGGAATGGATTGGAATGGAATGGAGAGGAATGGAAAGAAATAAAATGGAATGGAGGGGAAAGGAATAGAATGGAACAAATGGAATGGAATGGAATGCAGAGAATTGGAATGGAATTGAGAGCAACAGAAGAGAAGAAATGGAATGGGTTGGAGACAATGGAACAGAATTGAAAGGAGTGTAATGGAATGGTGAGGAAAGGAATGGAATAGAGAGGAATGGAAAGGACAGGAATGGAATGGAGAGGAATTGAATGGAATGGAATGGAAAGGAACAGAATGGAAGGAAGTGGAAGGAATGTTATGGAATTGAGAGGAATGGAATGGAATGGCGAGGTATTTAATGGAATGGATAGAAACAGGTGGAATGGAATGGAATAGAATGGAGAGGAATGGAATGGAATGGAATGGACGGAATGGGAAGGAATGGAATCGGATGGAATGGAGATGCATGGAATGCAATGGAGAGGAATGTAGTGGAATGGAATGAAATGGAAAGGAGAGGAATGGAAGGTATAAAAATGGAATGTAATGGAGGGGAATAGAATGCACTGGAATGGAATCGAATTAATTGGAGCAAAAGGGAGGGAATTTAAAGGAATGGATGAAAAGGAAAGAAATGGAATTGAATGGAATGTGGAGGAAAGGAATAGAATGGAATGGAATGAATCTAGTGATACAGATGTAATGACATGGAATGGAATGACATGAAATTGAATGGAAGGGAATGGAACGGAGTGGAATGGAATGGAAGGGAGAGGGAAGGAATGGAATGGAATGGATTGGAATGGAATGGAGTGGAATTGAATGGAATAACAGGGGTGAAATGGAATGGTATGGAATGGAGTGGAGTTAATGGAAAAGTATGGAATTGAATAGAGAGGAATAGAATGGAATGTGATGGACTCGAGTGGAATAGAGAGAGTTGGAATGGAATGGAATGGAATGAAGAGTAATGGAAAGGAAGGGAATGGAAAGGAATGGATTGGAAAGGAGGGAAATGGAATTGAATGGAATGAAACGGAATGGAATTGAATGGAATTGAATGGAATGGAGAGGAATGCAATAGAATGGAATGGAATGGAAAGAAATGGATTGAATGGAGTGGTAGTGATGGAATGAAGTGGAATGGAATGGAATAGTATGGAGAGGAGTGGAATGGAACAGAATGGCATGGAATGGAATTGAAGGAAATGGAAAGGAATGGAAAGGAATGTGGAGAGATTGATTGGAATGGAAGGTCATGAAGAGTAATGGAATTTAATGGAATGTAACGGAATGGCATAGAATGGAATGGAGATGAATACAATGGAATGGAAGTGACTGGAATGTAATGTAGAGGATAGATTGGAAAGGAATGCAATGTAATGAAATGCATTGGATAGGAAAGGAATGTATAGAAAGAAATGGAATTCAATGAAATGGGATGGAATGGAATGGAATGGGGAAGAATAGAAAGTAATGGAATGGAATAGAATAGAATGAACGGAAAGGGTTAGAATGGAATGGAATGCATGGAGAAGATTCTTCTACGGAATGTAGAAGAATCGAATAAAATGGAATGGAATGGAGAGGAATGGAATTGATGGAGTGATACTGATGGAATGGAATGGAAAGGAATGAAATGGAATGTAGAGGTATAGAATTGAATGGCAAGGAATGGAAAGGAAAGGAATAAAACACAATGGAATGGAAGGGAGAGGAATGGAATGGATTGGAGTGGAATGGAATGGAATGGAAAGGAAAGGAATGAACAGGGTGGAATGGAATGGAATGGAGTGGAGTGCGGTGAATGGAAAGGAATGGAATGGAGAGAAATAGAGTGGAATGGGATGGAATCGAGTGGAATGGAGTGATGTGGAATTGAATGGAATGGAATGAAGAGGAAAGGAATGGAAGGGAATGGAAAGGAACGGAATAGAATGGAATGGAATGGAGAGGAATGGAATGAATGGAGTGGTATGGTTGGAATGCAATGAAATGTAAAGGAATACAATGGGGAGGAATGGAATGGAATGGAATATCATGGAATGGAAAGGAAGGGAATTGGGAAAAAATGGAATGGAAAGAAAAGGAATGTAACGGAATGGTAGACACAAGAATGTAATGGAAAGGAATAGAAGGAGAGGAATGCAATGGAATACATAAGAATGTGTTGCAATGGAAAGGAATAGAATGGACTGGAATGGATAGGAATACAATTGGCTAGACTGGAATGGAATGGAATGGACTGAAAGAGATGGAATGAAATGAAATGGATGAAGAGCAATGTAATGGAGAGGAACGAAATAAAATGGAATGGAATGGAGAGGAATGGAATGGATGGAGTGATACGGATGGAGTGGAATGGATTGGAATGTAATAGAATGGAGAGGAAAGGAAGGGAATAGAATGGCACGGAATGAAATGGAAGGGACTGGAATGGAATGGAATGGAATGGAACAGAGAGGAATGTAATGGAAAGGAGAGGAAGGGAATAGAATGGAATGGAATGGAGAGGAATGGAATGGATGGAGTGATACGGATGGAATGGAATAGATTGGAGAGGAAAGGAATGGAATGTAATAGCAAGGAATGGAATGGAAGGGAATAGAACGGAATGTAATGGAAAGGAGAGGAATGGAATGGAATGGAATGGAATGAACAGATATGAAATGGAATGGCGTGGAGTGAATGGCAAGGAACGGAATGGAGAAGAATAGAATGTAATTGAATGTAATAGAACGGAATGGAGAGAGATGGAATGGAATGGAATGGAATGGATTAAAGGGAAATTAAATGGAATGGAATGGAATGTATCATAAAGGAAAGTTATGGAGAGGAATGGAATGGATTGGAATGCAATGGAATTGAGTTAGATGGAAATGAATGGAATGGAGAGGAATAGAATGGAATGTAAGTGACTGTAATGGAATGCAGAGAAAAAAATGGAAAGGAATGCAGTGGAATGGAACGGAGCGGATAGGAATGGAAAGGAATGGAATAGAGTGGATTGGAACGAATGGAGAGGACTGGTATTGATGGAATGGAATGGAATGGATGGAGAGGGATGGAAGGTATTGGAATGGATGAAGAGGAATGGAATGGAAATTAATGACATGTAGAGGAATGAAATGATATGAAAAGGAATGGATTTGATAGAGTGATAAGAATGGAATGAAATGGAATGGAAGAGAAGAGAGAGGAATGGAAAGGAAAGGCATCAAATGGAATGGAAGGGAATGGAACAAAATTGAATGTAATGGAGAGGAATTGAATGGATTGGAGTGGAATTGAAAAGAATGGAATGAAATGAACAGGGGTGGAATGGAATGGAATGGGCTGGAGTGAATGGAAAGGAATAGAGTAGAAAAGAATAGAGATAAATAGAATGGAATGGGATGGAATCGAGTGCAAAGGAGAGATATGTAATGGAATGGAATGAAATGTAATGGAATGGAAGAGAATGGAGAGGAATGGAGTGGAAAGGAATAGATTGGAATGGAATGGAAAGGAGAAGATAAGAATTGAGGGGACAGAAAGGGAATGGAATGGAATAGAAAGAAAAAAATGGAATAGAGAGGAATAGAATAGAATGGATGGAATGGAAAGGAATGGAATGTATGGAGTGGTATGGATGGAATAGGATGGAATGGATTGTGATGGAATGGAGAGGACTGTAATGGAATGGAACGGCATGGAATGGAATGGAAGGGAATGGACGGAAATGAAAGGAAATGGAGAGAGATGGAATGGAATGCAACGAAGCGTAATGGAATGGTATGCCAAGGAATAGTATGGAATTGATTGGATTGCAGTTGAATGGAATGGAAAAGAATGAATAGGGGTGGAATGGAACGGAATGGAGTGGAATGGAATGGGATGGAATGGAGAGGCATGAAATGCAATGGAATGCAACAGAGAGAGATGGATTCAACTGGAATGGAATGCAATGGAGTGGAATGGAATGGAATAGAATAAAATGGAAAGAAGAGGAATGGAAGGTAATGGAATGGAATGGAATAGAGAGGAACTAAATGGACTGGAATGAAATGGCTTTGAATGGAATGGATTGGACAGAAAGAGATGGAATTAAAAGAAATGGATGAAAAGGAAAGAAACGGAATTGAATGGAATGTGGAGAAATGGAATAGAAAAGAATAAATGTTGAGGAACGGAATGTATTTTGTGACACGGGTGTAATGGAACGGAATGGAAAAGAATGGAAGGGAATGAAACGGAATGAAATGGAATGGAATGGAATGAATTGGAGAAGAATGTAACGGAATGGAAGAACAGGGGTGGAATCAATTGGAGTGGAGTGAATGGATAGGAATGGAAGTTAATAGAGAGGAATAGAATGGAATGGGAGGAAATCGAGTGAAATGGATAGAGATGGAATGGAATAGAATGGAATGAAGAGTAATGAAATGGAAGGGAATGGAGAGCACTGGATTGGAAAGGAGAAAAATGGAACTCAGTAGAATGAAATGGTATGGAATTGAATGGAATCAAATGGAGAGGACTGGAATCGATGGAGTGGTACAGATGGAATGAAGTGGAATGGAATGGAATAGTATGGAGAGGAATGGAATGGAATGAAATGGCACAGAATGGGATGGAATGGATTGGAATGGAGAGGAAGGTAATGGAATTGAATGGAATGGAGAGGAATAGAATGAACTGGCATGGAATGGAATGGAATAGAGAGAAAGGGATGGAATTTAATGGAATGAATGAAAAGGAAATAAATGGAATTGAATGGAATATGGAGCAATGGGATAGAATGGCATGGAATAGAGAGGAATGGAATGGATCTAGTGATACAGATGGAATGAAATGGAATGAAAGGCATGGAATGGAAGGGAAGGGAATGGAACGGAATGGAATGGAGAGGAATCGAATGGAATTTAATGGATTGGAGAGAAATGGAATGGATGGAATGAAATGGAATGGAGAAATAGTATGGAATGCATTGGAGTGGAATTCAATGGAAAGGAATGGAAAAAACAGGGGTGAAATGGAATGATATGCAATGGAGTGGAGTTAATGGAAAGGAATGGAAATGAATGCAGTGGAATAGAATGGAATGGAATGGAAAGAGATGGAATGGAAAGAAATGAATATTAATGGAATGGAAGGAAATGGAGAGGAATGGATTTGAAAGAGAGAAATGGAATTGAGTGGAATTAAACGGAATGGAGTGGAATGGAATGGAATGGAAAGGAATGGAGGGGAATGGTAAAGAATTGCATGGAATGGAGAGTAATGCAGTGGATGGAGTGGTACGGATGTTATCAAGTGGAAAGGAATGGAATAGTATGGAGATGAATTGAATGGAAAGGATGGCATGGAATGGAATAGAAGGGAATGGAACGGAATGGAATGGAATTGAGAGGAATGGAATGAAATGGAATGGTGAAGAAGTGAATAAAGTGGAATGGAATGGAGAGGTATGGAATGGATGGAGTGATAAGGATCTAATGGAATGGAATGAAATAGAATGGAGAGGAAAGGAATACAATGGAATGGCCCGGTATGGAATGGAAGAGACTGGAAGGAAACGGAATAGAATAGAATGGAATGGACACGGATGGAATGGAATGGGGTGAAGTGAATGGAAAGAATTGAATGGAATGGAAAGGAGAAGTGTAGAATGTAATGGAATGAAATCGAATGGAAAGGAGAGAGAGGGAATGGAATGGGAAGGAATAAAAAGAAATGAAATGGAATGGAATGGAATGTATATGAATGGAAAGGAATGGAGAGGAATGGAATGAATTGGAATTGAATGGAATGGAGTTCGATGGAATGGAATGGAATGGAGAGGAATAGAATGGAATGGAAATGACTATAATGGAGGGCAGAGGAATAGAATGGAAAGGAATGCAGTGGAATGGAATTGAATGCATAGGAAGGGATTGGAATGCAATGGAGAGGATTAGTATGGAATAGAATAGAATGGAATGGACGAGAAAGGATGAAATGTAATGGAATGGATGAAAAGGAAAGAAATGGAATAGAATGGAATGTAGGGGAATATAATAAAATGGAATGGAATGGAGAGGAATAGAATTGATGGAGTGATATGGATGATATGAAATGGAATGGAATAGAATGGAGAGGAATGGAATGGAATGCGATGGATTGGAAGGAATGGAGAGGAATGGAATGGATTGCAGTGAAATGGAATGGAATGGAATGGAATAAACAGTGGTGGAATGGAATGGAATAGATTGCGGTGGAATGAATGGTAAGGAAAGGAGTAGAATGGAATAGAGATAAATAGAATGGAATGGGATGGAATTGAGTGGATTGGAGAGATATGGAATGCAATGGAATGCAATAAAGTGTAATGGAATGGAAGGGAATGGGGGGAATGGAATGGAAAGGAATAGATTGGAATGGAATGGAATGGAGGGGAAAGGAATTGAGGGGAAAGAAAAGGAATAGAACGGAATGGAATAGAAAGGAAAGAAATGGAATGGAGAGGAATTTAATAGCATGGAACGGAATGGAGAGGAATGGAAGGGATGGATTGGTACAGATGGAATGGCGTGGAATGGAATGGGATAGAATGAAGAGGAATGGAAGGAAATGGCATGGAATGGAAAGGAAGGGAATGGAATGGAGATGGAATGGAATGGAAAGCAATGAAGTGTAATGGAATGCAATAGAGTGGAATGCCTTGGTATGGAATAGAATGGAAGGAATTGCAGTTGAATGGAATGGAATTGAATGAATAGGGATGGAAAGGAATGGAATGGAGGGGAGTGAATGGAAAAGAATGGAATGGGATTGTGAAGAACAGAATGGAATCGAATCGAATTGAAAGGAATGGAGAGAGATGGAATGGAAAAGAAGGCAACGAAGAGTATTGGAACGGATAGGAACGGAATGCAGAGGAATAAAATGGTATGGAGTGGAATGGAATTCAATGGAGTGGAATGGAATGGAGAGAGATGGAGTGGAATGGAATTGTATGAAATGGACTGGAATGGATTGTAATGGAATGGAGTGGACTGGACTGGAATGGGATGGAAGGCAGAGGAATAAAAAGAAGTGGAATGGAATAGAGGACAACGGAATAGAATGGAATAAATGGAATGGAATGGAATACAGAGAATTGGAATGGAATGGAGAGGAACAGAAGAGAGAGAAATGGAATGAGTGGGAGATGATGCCATGGAATGGAAAGGAGTGTAATGGGATGGTGATGAACAGAATGGAATAGAGAGGATTGGAAGGAACAAACATGGAATGGAGAGGAATTGAAAGGAATGGAATGGAAAGGAAGAGAATGGAATGGAATGGAAGGCAATTCAATTGAATTGAGAGGAATGTAATGGAATGGAGAGGTATTGAATGGAATAGAGAGATACAATTGAAAGAAATGGAAGGGAATGGAATAGAATGGAGAGGAAAGGAATATAATGGAATCAAATGGAATGGAGAGGGATGGAAAGGAAGAGTAATATAATGCAATGGATTAAAGAGGAATGGAATGGAATGGAGTGAACTGGAATGGAATGGAATGGCATGGCCTGGAATGGAGAGGCATGAAATGAAATGGAATGCAATGGAGAGGAATGGATTGAACTGGAATAGAATGCAACGGAGTGGAATGGAATGGATTGGAATGAAATGAAAAGGAGAGTAATGGAAGGAAATGGAATGGAATGGAATGGGTTTGAATGGAATGGACAGAAAGAGATGGAATTAAAAGAAATGGATGAAAAGGAAAGAAATGGAATTGAATGGAATGTGGAGGAATGGAATAGAAAGGAATGGAATGTTGAGGAATGGACTGTATCTTGTGATACGGATGTAATGTAATGGAATGGAATAGAATGGAAGGGAATGGAACTGAATGAAACGGAATGGAATTGAAGGGATTCGAAAGGAATGGAATGGAATGGAATGAACAGGGGTGGAATGGAGTGGAGTGGAGTGAATGGACAGGAATGGAATTTAATGGAGTGGAATAAAATGGAATGGGAGGGAATCGAGTGAAATGGAGAGAGATGGAATGGAATAGAATGGAATGAAGAGTACTGGAATGGAAGGGAAAGGAGAGTAATAGATTGGAAAGGAGAAAAATGGAATTCAGTAGAGTGAAAAGGAATGGAATTGAATGGAATGGAATGGAATGGAGAGTAATGGAAGCTATGGAGTGGTACGGATGGAATGAAGTCGAATGGAATGGAATACTATGGAGAGGAATGGAATGGAATGGCATGGAATGGAATGGAGAGGAAGGTAATAGAATTCAGTGGAATGGAGAGGAATAGAATGTACTGGAATGGAATGGAATGGAATGGACAGAAAGGGATGGAATTTAATGGAATGGATGAAAAGGAAAGAAATGGAATTGAATGGAATAGAGAGCAATTGGATAGAATGGAATGGAATAGAGAGGAGTGGAATGGATCTAGTTATTCGGATAGAATGGAATGGGATGGAAGGCATGGAATGGAAGGGAAGAGAATGGAACGGAATGGAATGGAGAAGAATCGAATGGAATGTAATGGATTGTAGAAAAATAAAATGGTTGGAATGAAATGGAATGGAGAGAAATGGCATGGAATGCATTGGAGTGGAATGCAATGGAAAGGAATGGAAAGAACAGGGGTGGAATGGAAGATATGCAAAGGAGTGGAGTTAATGGAAAGGAATTGAATTGAACGGAGTGGATTAGCATGGAATGTAATGGAATCGTGTGGAATGGAATGAGATGGAATGGAATGGAAAGAAATAAATAGTAAAGGAATGGAAGGGAATGGAGGGGAATGGATTTGAAAGGAGGGAAATAGAATTTAGTGGAATGAAACGGAATGGAGTGGAATGGAATGGAATGGAATGGAATGGAATGGAATGGAGGGGAGTGGTATAGAATGGCATGGAATGGAGAGTAATGGCGTGGATGGAGTGGTACGGGTGTTATGAAGTGGAAAGGAATGGAATAATAAGGAGATGAATTGAATGGAAAGTATGGCACAGAATGGAATGGAAGGGACTAGAACGGAATGGAATGGATTGGAGAGGAATGGAATGAATAGGAGAGGAAGGGAATAGAATGGAATGGAATCCAGAGGAATGGGATGGATGGAGTGATACGGATAGTGTGGAATGGAATGGAATGGAATGGATAGGAGAGGAAAGGAATGGAATGGCATGGAATGGAAGGGAATGGAACGGAACAGAATGGAATGGAGAATAATGGAATGGAATGAACAGGGATGGAATGGAATAGGGTGGAGTGAATGGAAATGAACGGAATGGAGAGGAATAGGATGGAATGTAAGTGACTGTAATGGAATGCAGAGAAATAGAATGGAAAGGAATACAGTGAAATGGAACGGAATGGATAGGAATGGAATGGAATAAAATGGAGTGAATTGGAAAGGAATGGAGAGGACTAGTATTGCTGGATTGAAATGGAATGGACGGAGAGGGATGGAAGGTAATGGAATGGAGGAAGAGGCATGAAATGGAAATTAATGATATGTAGAGAAATGAAATGAAATGGAAAGTAATGGAATTGATGGAACGATACGGATGGAATGAAATGGAATGGAGGAGAATAGAGAGGAGTGGAAAGGAAAGGCATGGAATGGAATGGAAAGGAATGAAAAAAATTGAATGGAATGGAGAGGAATGGAATGGATTGGAGTGGAATGGAAAGAATTGGAATGAAATGAACAGGGGTGGAATAGAATGGAATGGAATGGGCGGGAGTGAATGGAAAGGAATAAAGTAGAAAGGAATGGAGAGAAATAGAATGGAATGGGATGGAATGAGTGCATAGGAGAGATATGGAATGGAATGGAATGGGATGAAATGTAATGGAATGGAAGGGAATGGAGAGGAATGAATTGGAAAGGAATAGATTGTAATGGAATGGAAAGGAGAATATAGGAATTGAGGGGACAGAAAGGGAATGGAATGGAATAGAAAGGAAAGAAATGGAATGGAGAGGAATGGAATGGATGGAGTGGCATGGATGGAATGGGATAGAACGGATTGTGATGGAATGGAGAGGAGTGGAATGGAATGCAATGGCATGGAATGGAAAGGAAGGGATTGGACGGTAATGAAATGAAATGGAGAGAGATGGAAAGGAATGGAATGCAATGAAGCATAATGGAATGGAATGTCAAGGAATAGTATGAAATGGATTGGATTGCAGTTGAATGGAATGGAATGGAAGGAATAGGGATGGAATGGGGGGAAGTGAATGGAAAAAATGGAATGGAATGGAGGGAGAAGAATAGAATGGAATTGAATGAATATGAATGGGAGGACACAGAAGGAATAGAATGGAAGAGAATGAAGTGTAATGGAATGGGATGGAATGGAATGTAGAGAAATGGGATGGTATGGAGTGGAAAGGAATTGAATGGAGTCAATGGAATGGAGAGAGATGGAATGTAATGGAATGGAATGAATTGGAATGGAATGGAATGGACTGGAATGGGAAGCAATGGAGAGAAAAGGAATGGGTACAAAGGAATGGATTGAAATGGAGAGGAATGCAGAGGAATTGTGTAATGGAATGGAAATTAAAGGAATGGAATGGAATGCAATGAAAAATAATCAAGAAGAATAGAATGGAACGGAATTAGATGGAATGACATGGAGAGAAAGAGAAAGATATGGAATGGAATGGAAAGGAATTGAATGGAATTGGATGTAAAGGAAAAGAATGGATGGGAAAGGAAAGAAATGGAATTGAATGGAATGAATAGAGAAGATTGGAATGGAATGGAATAAAATGGAGAGGAATGGAGTGAAAAGGAATGCAAGGGAATTGCAGGATATGGAGAGAGATGGAATGGAATGGAATGCAGTGGATTCAAATAGAGGGGGATGGAATGGATTAGAATGAAGTAGAATCGATTGGTGTGGAATGCAAACGAGAGGAATGGAAGGGAATGAATGGAATGGGTTGGAATGGAATGCAATGGAATGCAGAGGAATGCTAAGAATTGGAATGGAATGGAGGGGAATGGTATAGAATGGAAAAAATAGAATGGAATTGAATGGAATGGCAAGGAACGGAAGAGAGAGGAAAGGAATGGGTGGGAGACAATGCAATGGAATGGAAAGAAATGTAATGGGATGGTGATGAACCAAATGAAATAGAGAGGATTGGACGGGATAGGAAGGGAATGGAGAGGAATTGAAAGGAATGGAATAGAAAGGAAGATAATGGAACGGAATGGAAAGGAATTCAATGGAATTAGAGGAATGTAGTGGAATAGAAGGGAAGTATTGAATGGAATGGAGATTTATGGTTGAAAGGAATGAAATGGAACAGAATGGAGAGGAATGGATTGGAATATAATGGAATCGAATGGAATGAAGAGGGATGGAATGGAATAGTAATGTAATGGCATTGAATGGAATGAAGAGTAATGGAATGAAATGGGAAGGAATGGAAAGGAATGGAATGGAATTGAATGGAATGGAATGGAATGGGATTGAATGAAAAGGCATGGAATGCAATGGAATGCAATGGAATGCAATGGAGAGGAATGGATTCAACTGGAATGGAATACACTGGAGTGGAATGGAATGGAATAGAATGAAACTGAAAGAAGAGGAATGGAAGGTAATGGAATGGAATGGAGAGGAATAAAATGGACTGGAAAGGAATTGGTTTGAATGGAATGGAACGGACAGAAAGAGATGGAATTAAAAGAAATGGATGAAAAAGAAAGAAATGGAATTGAATGGAATGTGGAGGAATGGAATAGAAAGGAATGGAATGTTGAGGAATAGAATGTATCTTGTGATACGGGTGTAATAGAATGGAATGGAAAAGAATGGAAGGAAATGGAACTGAATGAAATGGAATGGAATGGATTGGAGAAGAATGGAATGGAATGAACAGGGTTGGAATGGATTGGAGTGGAGTAATGGACAGGAATGGAAGTTAATAGAGAGGAATAGAATGGAATAGGAGGGAATCGAGTGAAATGGAGAGAGTTGGAATGGAATAGAATGGAATGAAGAGTAATGGAATGGAAGGGAATGGAGAGGAATGGATTGGAAAGGAAAGAAATGGAATTCAGTAGAATGAAATGGAATGGAATTGAATGTAATCGAATGGAGAGGAATGGAATCATTGGCGTGGTATGGATGGAATGAAGTGGAATGGAATGGAATAATGTAGAGAGGAATGGAATGGAATGGAATGGAATGGCACAGAATGGAATGCAACGGAATGGAATGGAGAGGAAGGTAATGGAATTGAGTGGAATGGAGAGGAATAGAATGGAATGAAATGGACAGAAAGGGATGGAATTTAATGGAATGGATGAAAAGGAAAGAAATAAAATTGAATGGAATATGGAGCAATGCGATAGAATGGAATGGAATAGAGAGGAATGTAATGGAAAGGAAGGGAAGTGAATGGAACAGAATGGAATGGCATGGAGATGAATCGAATGGAATGTAATGAATTGGAGACAAATGGAATGGATGGAATGAAATGTAATGGAGAGAAATGGTTTGGAATGGATTGCAATGGAAAGGAATGGAAAGAACAGGGGTGGGATGGAAGGATATGCAATGGAGTGGAGCTAATGGAAAGGAATTGAATTGAATGGAGTGGAATAGAATGGAATGGAATGGAATCGTGTGGAATGGAATGAGATGGAATGGAATGTGAAGAAATGAATAGTAATGGAATGGAAGGGAATGGAGAGGAATGGATTTGAAAGGAGGGAAATAGAATTGAATGGAATGAAACGGAATGGAATGGAATGGAATGGAATGGAATGGAATGGAATGGAATGGAAAGGAATGGAGGGGAATTGTATAGAATGTCATGGAATGGAGAGTAATGGAGTGAATGGAGTGGTATGGATTTTATGAAGTGGAAAGGAATGGAATAGTATGGAGATGAATTGAATGGAAAGGATGGCTTGGAATGGAATGGAAAGGAATGGAACGGAATGGAATGGAATGGAATGGAGAGGAATAGAATGGAATGGAATGGAGTGGAATGGAATGAAATGGAATGGAATGGAATGGAATGGAAGGGAGTGAATGGGAAAGAATGGAATGGAATGGTGAAGAATAGAATGGAATGGAATGGAAACAAAAGGGATAGAGAGAGATAAAATGGAAAAGAAGGCAATGAAGAGTAATGGAATGGAAAGGAATGGAATGTAGAGGAATAAAATGGTATCCGGGCTCGATGGCTCAGCCTGTAATCCCACGCCTTTGGGAGGCTGAAGTTAGTGGATTGCCTGAGCCCACAGGCTTGAGACCCGCCTGGGCAGCAAGACCTAATCTCTACAATAAATCAAAAAAAAAAATCAGCCGGGCATGGTAACGCGTGCTTGTAATTCCGGCTACTCGGAAGGCTGAGGCAGAAAGATCGCTGGAGTCCAGCAGGTTGAGATTGCAGTGGCCAGGAGTGGCAACTCCACTCCAGTATGGGTGACAGAGTGAGACTCCAACTTAAAAAAAAATGGAATGGAGCGGAATGGAATTCAACGGAGTAGAATGGAATGGAGAGAGATGGAATGGTATGGAATTGTATGAAATGGAATGAAATGGAATGGAATGGATTGTAATGGAATGGAATGGAATGGAGAGGAATGAAAAGAAGTGGAATGCAATGGAAGAGAAAAGAATAACATGGAATAAATGAAATGGAATGAAATGGAATGGAATGCAGAGGATTGGAATAGAATGGATAGGAACAGAAGGGAGAGGAATGGAATGGGTGAGAGACGATGCCATGGAATGGAAAGGAGTGTAATGGGATGGTGATGAACCGAATAGAAAAGAGAGGATTGGAAGGGACAGGAATGGAATGCAGAGGAATTGAAAGGAATGGAATGGAAAGGAAGAGAATGGAATGGAATGGAATGGAAGGAGAAATTCATTGGAATTGAGAGGAATGTAATGGAATGGAGAGGTATTGAATGGATTCGAGAGATACGGTTGAAAGGAATGGAATGGAATGGAATAGAATGGAGAGGAATGGAATGGAATGGAATATAAAGGTATCGAATGGAATGGAGAGGGATGGAATGGAAGAGTAATGGAATGGAAAGAAATAGAATGAAGAGGTATGGAATGGAATGGAATGGAGAGGAATGGAATGGAATGGCAGGGGCTGGGATGGAATGCAATAGAGAGGAATGGATTGAACTGGAATAGAATGCAATGGAGTGGAATGGAATGGAATGGAAATGAGAGGAATGGAAGAAAATAGAATTGAATGAAATGGAATGGAATGGAGAGGAACAAAATGAACTGGAATGGAATGGGTTTGAATGGAATGGACAGAAAGAGATGGAATTAAAAGAAATGGATGAAAAGGAAAGAAATGCAATTGAATGGAATGTGGAGGAATGGAATAGAAAGAAATGGAATGTTGAGGAATGGAATGTATCTTGTGATACGGATGTAATGGAATGGAATGGAATAGAATGGCAGGGAATGGAACGGAATGGAATGGAATGAATTGGAGAGGAATGGAATGGAATGGAATGAACAGGGGTGGAATGGATTGGAGTGGAGTGAATGGACAGGAATGGAATTGAATAGAGTGGAATAGAATGGAATGGGAGGAAATCGAGTGGAATGGAGAGAGATGGAATGGAATAGAATGGAATGAAGAGTAATGGAATGGAAGGGAAAGGGTAGTAATGGATTAGAAAGGAGAAAAATGGAATTCAGTGGAATGAAACGGTATGGAATTGAATGGAATTGAATAGAATGGGAAGGAATGGAGTGGAATGGAATTGATGGAGTTGTATGGATGGAGTGAAGTTGAATGCAATGTAATAGTAAGGAGAGGAATGGAATGGAATGAAATGGCATGGAATGGAATGCAGAGGAATGTAATGGAATTGATTGGAATGGAGAGGAATAGAATGGACTGGACTGGAATGAAATGGAATGGAATGTACTGAAAGTAACTGAATTTAATGGAATGGGTGAAAAGGAAAGAAATGGAATTGAATGGAATGTGGAGCAATGGAATGGAATATAGAGAAATTGAATGAATGTAGTGATACAGATGGAATGAAATGTAAAGGAATGGCATGGAATGGAAGGGAAGAAAATGGAACGGAATGGAATGGAATGAAGAGGAATGGAATGGAATGGAATAGATTAGAGAGAAATGGAATGGAATTAAATGGAATTACCAAGGGTGGAATAGAATGGAATTAAATGGAAACGGAGAGAAATGGTATGGTATGTATTGGAGTGGAATGCAATGGAAAGGAATGAACAGGGGTGGAAAGGAAAGGAATGGAATGGAGGGGAGTGAATGGAAAATAATGGAATGGGGTGGAGAAGAATGGAATGGAATGGAATGGAATCGAAAGGGATGGAGAGAGATGGAATGGAAAAGACGGCAATGAAGAGTGATGGAATGGAATGTAGAGGAATAAAATGGAATGGAGCGGAATGGAATTCAATGGAGTGGAATGGAACGGAGAGAGATGGAATGGAATGGAATGGATTTTAATAGAATAGAATGGGTTGGAATGGAGAGTAATGGATTAAAATGGAGAGGAATTGTTTGAATGGAATGCAATGAAGTGGAGAGGAATGGAGTGGAATTGAAAGTAATGGAATAGAAACTAGAGGAATGGAATGGAATGGAAAGCAATGGAATGAAAAATGGAGAGGAATAGAATGGAATAGAATGGAATGGGATGGAATGAAATGGAGAGAAAGAATGAAATGGAATGGAATGGAATGGAGTTCAATGGAATTGAATGCAATGGAAAAGAAAGGATGTGAAAGGAAAGGAATAGAATTGAATGTAATGAAGAAGACTGGAATGGAATGAAGAGGAATGGAGTGAAAAGGAATGCAAGGAAATTGAATGAAATGGAAAGAGATGGAATGTAATGGAGTGCAGTGGAATCAAATGGAGGGGAATGGAGTTGATTAGAATGGAGAGGAATGGAATGGAGTGGAATGCAAACGAGAGGAATGGAATGAAATGGAAAGGAATGGAATGGAATAGAATTGAATGGAATGGAATGGAGAGGAATGCAAACATGGAATAGAATGGAGAGGAAAGGAATAGATGGAATAAATGGAATGGAATAGAATGAGATGCAGAGGATTGTAATGGAATGGAGAGAAACAGAAGGGAGAAGAATGGAATGGGTTGGAGAAGATGGAATGGAATGGAAAGGGGTGTAATGGGATGGTGATGAACCTAATGGAATAGGGAGGAATGGAGGGGACAAGAATGAAATGAAAAAGATTGAATGGAGAAGAGTGGAACGGAATGGAATGGAAAGGAGAGGAATAGAATAGAATGTAATGAATTGGAGTGGAAGGAAATGGAAAGGAATGAACAGGAATTGAATGGAATGAAATGAAATGGAGTGAAATGAATAGAAAATAATGGATTGGAATGAATTGGGGAGGAATAGAATAGAATGTAATGGAATCGAATGGAATGGAGAAAGATGGAATGGAATGGAATGAAGAGAAATAGAATGGAATGGAATGCATTGGAATGGAAAAGAATGGAGAGGTATGGAATACACTGGAATGGAAAAGAATGGAGAGGAATGGAATGAATTGGAGTAGAATAGAATGGAGAGAGATGGAATGGAATGGAATGGACTGGAATGAGAAGGAATGGAGAGAAATGGAATGGAATGAATTGGAGAGGAATGGATTGGAATGGAATGTAAAGCAGTAGAATTCAATGGAATGGAATTCAAAAGAGGGGAATGGAATGGAGTGGAATGGAATGCAATGGATAGGAAAGGAATCGAAAGAAATATAATGGAATGGAATGGAGAGGATTGAATTGGAGAGGAGGTGAATGGAATGGAACAGAATGGAAAGCAATGGAATGGGATGCAAAGGAATGGAATGAATGGGAATGGAATGGAATAGAATGGAGAGGATTGAATTAAAAAGGAATGGTGAGAAATGGAATGGAAAGGAATGGAATGGAATGGATGGAATAACCGGAATGGAATGGAGGAGAATAGAATTGAATGGAAGGAAATGGAGTGGAGCGGAATGGAATGGAATGGAGAGGAATAGAATCGAGAGAAATACAAAAAGATGGAGAGAATTGTGTAGATTAAAAGGGAAAGGAATGGAATGGAATCGAATAGAATGGAGAGGAATCCAATGAAATTGAATTGACTGGAATGGAATGAACAGGAATAGAATGGAAATGAAGGCCATGGAATGAAATGGAAAAATAGGAATGCAAAGGAATACAATGGAATAGAATGGAATGAAGATGAGTAGAATGACGTGGAAAGGAATGGAATGGAATGGACGGAATGGAACAAAATGGACGGAATGTGATGGAATGGATGAAAAGGAATGAAATGAAAGTGAATGGAATTTGGAGGAATGGAATACAATTGAATGGAGTGGAGAAGAATGGAATGGATGAAGGTATACGGATTGAATGGAATGGAATGGCATGGAATGGAATGAAAGGGAATGGAACGGAATGGGAGAGGAATGGAATGGAATGGGATGGAGTGGAATGGAATGGAATGGAATAGAATGGAATGGAATGGAATGCACAGGGGTGGAATGGAATGAAATGGAAAGGAATAGAGTGATAAAAAAGTATGGAATGGAATGGAATGGAAAGGAATAGAATGGAATGGGAAGAATCGAGTAGAATAGAGAGAGGAGGAATGGAATGGAAAGGAATAAAGAGTAATGGAATGAAAGAGAATAGAGAGGAAAGGATTGTAAAGGAATAGAATGGAATGGAATGGAAAGGAAGGAAATGGATTTGAGTGGAATGAGAGGGAATGGAATGGATTAAATTGAATGGAGAGGAATGGAATAGAATGGAATGGAATGGAGAGGAAAGGAGTGGATGGAGTGATACAGATGGAATGGAGTGGAAAGTAATGGAATAGAATGGAGTGGAGTGAATGGAATGGATTATCATGGAATGGAAAGGAAGGGAATGGAAAGGAATGGAATGGGTAAAGATTATTATAATGGAATGGAAGGCACTGGAATGGGATGGAAAGGAATAGAATGGAAACGAATGCAATGGAATGCATCAAAATAGACAGAAATTCAATGGAATACAATGGTCTTGAAGGGAGAGGAATACAATGGCCTGGAATGGAATGGAAGGGAATGGACTGAAAAGTTATAATGTAATTGAGCAGATGAAGAGGAATGGAATGGAATGGAATGGAGAGGAATGGCATATCATGGAAGTGAGTGGAGAGGAATGGAATGGATGGAGTGATACGGATGGAATGGGAAGGAATGGAATGGAATGGAATGGAATGGAAAAGAGAGGAAAAGAATTGAGGGGAATAAAAGGAAGTCAAATGGAATATAATACGATGGGTTGGAATGGAGAGAAATGGAATAGAATGGAATGCAGTGGAGAAGAATAGATTAGATGGAGTGATACGGATGGAATGGGATGGAATGAAATGGGACAGAATGAAGAGGAATGGAATGAAATGGAATGACATGTACTGGAATGGAAGGGAATGGAAAGGTATGGAATGAAATGGAGAGAGATAGAATGGAATGGAATGCAATGAAGCATAATGGAATGGAATGCAATGGAATAGAATGGAATGGAATGGATTGGAGTTGAATGGAATGGAATTGAATGAATAGGGATGGAAGGAACGGAATGGAATCGAATGGAGTGGAGTGAATGGAAAGCAATGGAGTGGAAAGGAATGAAGAATAGAATGGAATGGAATCGAATCGAATCGAATCGAATGGGAGGGCGAGGGAGGGAATGGAATGGAAGGCAATGAAGTGTAATGGAATGGAATACATTAGAATGTATAGGAATGAAATGGAATGGAATCGAGAGAGATAGAGTGGAATGGAATGAATTGGACTGGAATGGGAGGTAATGGACTGGAATGCGATGGAATGGAGAGGAATGGAATGAAATGGAATGGAGAGGAATGGAATGAATTGGAATGGAATGAAGTGGAGAGAAATGGAAAGGAATGGAATTGAATGAATGGAAAGGAATGGAATGGAGTGGGATGGAATGAAATAGATATAAAGAGAATGGAATGGAATGGAATGGAATGGAAAAGAATGTAATCGAAAGGAATGGATGGGAAAGGAAAGGAATAGAATTGAATTGAATGGAATGAAATGAAGAAGATTGAAATGGAATTGAATGGAGAGAAATAGAGTGGAAAAGAATGCAAGGATATTGAATGAAATGGAGAGAGACGGAATCGAATGGAGTGCAGTGTAATCAAATGGAGGGGAATGGAGTAGATTAGAATGGAGAGAAATGGAATGGAATGGAATGAAAACGAGAGGAATACGAGGGAAATGACTGGAAAGGAATGGAATGGAATAGAATGGAATGGAAAGGAATGGTTGGAATGGAATTGAATTGAATGGAATGGAACAGAGAGGAATGGAAAGACATGGAATGGAAGGAAGGGGAAAAGAATGACATGAAGTAAATGGAATGGAATAGAATGGAAGGGAATGCAGAGCATTGGAAAGGAATGGAGGGGAACTGAAGAGAGAGAAACGGAATGGGTTACAGAAGATGGAATGGGAAAAAAGGAAGTGTAATGGGATGGTGTTGAATGGAATGGAATAGAGAGGATTGGAAGAGACAGGAATGGAACAGAGAGGAATAGAATGGAATGGAAAGGAAAGGAACAGAATGGAATGGAGTGGAAGGGAATGAAATGGAATTGAGAGGAATGAAATGGAATGGAAAGGTATGGAATGGAATGCAGAGATACGGTTAGAATGATATTCAATGAAATGTATAGAATGGAGAAAAATGGAATGGAATGGAATCGAATGGAATGGAGAGTGATGGAATGGAAAAGTAATGGAATGGAATGAAAAGTAATGGTATGAAATGGATTGGAATGGAATGGAAGGGAGCGAATGGAATGGAATGGAGAGAGATGGAATGGAAAGGAATGGATGGAATGGAATGGAATAAAATAGAATGGAGAGGCAATGGAGATGAATGGATTACTCTAGCAAGGAATGCAATGGAGGGGATTGGAATGGAATGGAATGAAATGGAAAGGAGAGTAATGGAAGGTAAAGGAATGGAATGGAATACAATGGAATGCAGAGGAATAGATTGGAATGGAATGGAATGAAATGAATGGAATGGAATGGATGGAAAAAGATTGAATTTAATGGAATGGATAAAAAGGTGTGAATTGGAAATGAATGGAATCTGGAAAAATAGAAGAGAATAGAATGGAATGCAGAGGAATGAATGGATGGAGTAATAGGGATTGAAAGGAATGGAATGAAATTGTATGGAATGGGATGGATGGGAATGGAACGGAATGGAATTGAATGGAGAGGAATGGAATGGAATGCAATGGAATAGAACGGTATGGATGGGAATTGAATGGAATAGAATGGAATGGAATGCATTGGAGAGGAATGGAATGGAATAGAATGAACAGGGGTGGAATGGAAAGGAATAGAATGGAGTAGAGTGAAAGGAATGGGATGGAATCGAATGGAATGGAGAGAGGGAAATGGAATGAAATTGAATGTATAATAATGGAATGGAAGGGAATAGTGAGGAATGGATTGGAAAGGAATAGAATGGATTGGAATGGAAAGGAGGGTAATGGAATTGAGTGGAATGAAAGTGCATGGAATTGAGTGGAATGGAATAGAATGGAATGGAAAGGAATAGAATAGAATGAAATGGAATAGAGAAGATAGGAATAGAATGGAATGCAATGGAGAGGAAAGGAATGGATGGAGTTGTACGGATGGAATGGAGTGTATTGGAATGGAATAGAATAGAGAGGAATGGAATGAAATGGAAGGAAATTGGAAGGAATGGATTACAATGGAGAGACAAGGAATGGAATGGAATGCAATGAAGAGGAATGGAATGGAATGGAAATTGGAAGGAATGGATTGGAATGGAGAGAAATGGAATAAAATAGAATGCAATGAAGAGGAATGGAATCGAATGGAGTGGGATGGAATGAATAGGGGTGGAATAGAAAGGAATGGAGTGAACAAGGATGGAATGGAATGGAATGGAGTGGAGTGGATGGAAAGGAAAGTAATAGAATGGATTGTAATTGAAGGCAAGTTAGAGAGATGGAATGGAATGGAATTGAAGGCAATGAAGAGTAATGGAATGGAGTGGAATGGAATATAACGGAATGTTCGGGGTGGAATGAAATGGAATGCAATGGAAAGGAATGGAATGGAGTATATTAAAGGAATGGAACAGAGAGGAGTAGAATGGAATGAGATGGCATCGAGTGAAATGGACAGAGATGGAAGGGAATGGAATAGAATGAAGAGTCATGGAAATGAAGGGAATGGAGAGGGACAGATAGGAAAGGAATAGAATGGAATGGAATGGAAAGGATGGGAATGGAATTGAGTTGAATGAAAGGGACTGGAATTAAATGGAATGCAATGGGGAGGAATGGAATAGAATGGAATGGAATGTAGATTAATGGAATGGATGGAGTGGTACGGATAGAATGGAATGGAAAGGAATAAAAAGGAGATGAATGGAATTTGAAGGAATAACATGGAATGGAAAGGAAAGGCATGGAATGCAGAGGAATATAACAGAAGGGATGGCACTGCAATGGAATGAAAAGGAATAGAATGGAAAAGAATGCAATGGAATATATCGGAATGGATAGGAATGGAATGGAATAAAATAACTAGAATGGAGAGGAATTAAATGGACTGAACTGTAATGAAATGGAATGGACTGAAAGAGATGGAAGGTAATGGAATGGAATGGAATGGCATCGAATGGAATGAAAGGGAATGGGAAGGGATGGAATGAAACGGAGGACGATGCAATGGAATGAAATGCAATGAAGCATAATGGAATGGAATGGAATGGAATAGATTGCATTTCTATGGAATGAGATTGAATGAATAGCGATGGATTGGAATGGAATGGAGTGGAGAATGGAATGGAGAAGAATAGAATGGAATGGAATGGAATCGAATGGGATGGGGAGATGGAAAGGAATGGAAGGCAATGAAGAGTAATTGAATGGAATGGAAAGGAATGCAGAGGAATGGAATGGAATAGAGAGTAGTGGAATGGAATGGAGAGGAATGGAATGGAATGGAGAGAGATGAAATGGAATGGAGTGGAATGGTCTGAAATGGGATGGAATAGAAAGGAATGGAATAGAATGGAATGGAGAGGAAAGGTTTGGAATGGACGAAATGATGTCAAAATGAATTGAAAGGAATTGAATGTAATGGAATGCAAAGGAGAGGAATGGAATGTATTAGAATAGAATTGAATGAAAAGGAATCGAGGGGAATAGAATGAAATGAAATGGAATAGGAGGGAATGAAATGGAGGAAAAGAGAATGAAATGGAATGGAATGGAAAGGAATTTAATAAAATGGAAAAAATGGATGGGAAAGGAAAGGAATGGAATTGAATGGAATGGAATGGAATGGAGAAGATTGGAATGGAATTGAATGGAATGGAGCTGAATAAAGAGGAATGGAGTGAAAAGGAATGCAAGGGAATTGAATGAAGTGGAGAGAGATGGAATGGAAGGGAATGCAGGGAATCAAAAGGAGGGGAATGCAGTGGATTAGAATGAAGAGGAATGGAATGGAATGGAATTCAAATGAGAGGAATGGAAGGGATTTGAATTAAATGGAACGAAATGGAAAAGAATGGAATGGAATGGAGAGAAACAGAAAGAAATGGAATGGAATGGAGGGGAAAGAAATGGAATGGAATAAATGGAATGGAATGGAATGCAGATTATTGAAATGGAATGGAGAGGAACAGAAGAGAGAGGAATGGAATGGGTTGGAAACGATGGAATCGAATGGAAAGGAGTGTAATGGGATGGTGATGAACGGAATGGAATAGAGACGAATGAAAAGGACAGGAATTGAATGGAATGGAAAGTAAAGGAACAGAATGGAATGGAAGGGAATGGAATTGAAATGAGAGGAATAGAATGGATGGAGAGGTGTGGAATGGAATGGATAGATACAGTATGAAAGGAATGGAATGGAATAGAACGGAGAAGAATGGAATGGAATGGAATTGAGAGGAATAGAATGGATGGCGACTTATGGAATGGAATGGATAGATACGGTTTTAATGGAATGGAATAGAATGGAGAGGAATGGAATAGAATGGAGAGGGATGGAATAAAAAAGTAATGTAATGGAATAAAGAGTA
The DNA here is from genome assembly GCF_000164805.1 of Carlito syrichta. Lineage (NCBI taxonomy): Eukaryota > Metazoa > Chordata > Mammalia > Primates > Tarsiidae > Carlito > Carlito syrichta. Next base: position 55,600 of record NW_007260475.1, read on the forward strand.
ATGTAATGTAATCTAATGTAAAGGAATGGAATGGAGAGAGGTGGAATGGGATGGAATGAAAATGAAGGAATGGAATGGGATGGAAAGGAGAGGCATGGAATGCAATGGAATGCAATGGAGAGGAATGAATTGAACTGAAATGAAACAAAATGGGCAGGAAAGGAATGAAATGGAAAGGAGTGGAATGGAGGTAATGGAAGGGAATGGAATGGAATGGCATAGAACAGAGAGGAATACAATGCACTGAAATATAATGAAATGGAAGAAAAGGGATGGAATTTAATGGAATGCATGAAAAGGAATGAAATGGAATTGAATGGTATATGGAAGAATGGAATAAAATAGAATGGAATGGAGAGGAATGGAATGGATCCAGTGATATGGGTGGAATGAAATGGAATGGAATGGCATGGAATGGATTTGAGAGGAAGGCAATAGAATTGAATGGAATGAACAGGAGTGGAATGGAAAGGAATGGAATGGAGTGGACTGACTGCAAAAGAATGGAATGGAATGGAGAGGAATAGAATGGAATGGGATGAAATCTAGTGGAATGGAGAGAGATGGAATGGAATGAAATGGAATGAATAGTGAAGAATGGAAGGGAATGGAGAGGAATGGATTGGAAAGGAATAGAATGAAATGAAATGGAAAGGAGGGCAATGGAATTGAGGGAATGAAAGATAATGGAATGGAATGGAATGGAATGCAGAAGAATGTAATTAAATGGAATAGACTGGAGAGGAATGGAATGCAATGAAGAGTAATGGAATGGAAGGGAATGGAGAAGAATAGATAGAAAAGGTATAGAATGGAATGGAGTGAAATGGAAGTGACTGAAATTTAGGGGAATGAAAGGGAATTGAATGAAATGGAATGGAGAGGAATGGAATAAAATGGAATGAAATGGAGAGGAATGGAATGGATAGAGAGATACGGATGGAATGGAAAGGAATGGAATAGAATGGAGAGGAATGAAATTGAATGGAATATCATGAAATGGAAAAGGATATGGAAAAGAATGGAATGCAATGGAGAGAAATATAACGGAATGTAAAACACTGGAAAAGAATGAAAAAAAGACTGGAAAGGAACGCAATGGAAAGCATCGGAATGGATAGAAGTGGAATGGAATAGAATGGACTACAATGGAGGGAACACAACGGACTGGAATTGAATGGAATGGAATGGATTGTAAAAGATGGACTATAATGGAATGGATGAAGAGGAATGGAATGGAATGGAATGGAGAGGAAGGGAATAGAATAGAATAGCATGGAGGGGAATGGAATGGGTGGAGTGATACAGATGAAATGGAATCGCATGGAATTGAATAGTATGGAGATGAAAGGAAAGCAATGGAATGGAACGGAATAGAATGGAAGGAACTGGAACAGAATGGAATGGAGAGGAATGCGATGCAATCAGTTGGAATGGAATGGAGTGGAAAAGAATGGGGTGGGGTGAATGGAAAGGAATTTAATGGAATATAGAGGAATAGAATGGATGGAATGGAATGGAATGGGATGGAATCGACAGGGATGGAATGGGGTGGAATGGACTGGTGTGGGGTGAATGGAAAGGAATGGAAAGGAATGGAGAGGAATAGAATGGATGGAATAGAATCGAATGGAAGGTAGAGAGATGGAATGGAATGGAATGGAATGGAATGTAGTTGAATGGAAAGCAATGGAGAGGAATGGAATGGATTCGAATGGAATGGGATGGAGTAAGATGGAATGTATTGAAATGGAGAGGAATAGAATGGAATGGAAGTGATTGGAATGGAATGTAGAGAAATAGAATGGAAAGTAATGGAATGGAATGAAAGGAATAGATAGGAATCAAATGCCATAGAATGGAATGAGATGGAATGAAATGGAGAGGAATAGAATAGAATGGAATGCAAAGGAATGGAACAGAATCGTTAGGAATGGAATGGAATGGAATGGAGAGGGATAGAATGGAATGAAATGGAATGAAATGAGTGGAAACTATGGAATGAATTGGAATTGATGAAGAGGAATTAAATGGAATGGAATGGAATGTAGAGGAATGGAATAGAATGAAATGACTTGGAGTGGAATGGAACTGATGGAGTGTTACGGATAGAATGGAATAGAATGATATGGAAAAGAATGGAAGGAATGGAATGGAATGGCATGGATTGGAAAGGAAGGAAATGGAATGGATGGGAGTGGAAGGAATAGAATGGAATGAAGAGGGATGGAATAGATTGGAATGGAATGCAGTGGAGAGAATGGAAAGGAATGGAAGGCAATGGAATGGAGAGAAATACAAAAGATTGAGATGGAATCGAGTTGAATGAAGAGATATGGAATGGAATGGAATGGAATAGAATGAAGAGTAATGGAAAGGAAGGGAATGGGGAGGAATGGACTGGAAAGAAATAGAATAGAATGCAATGCAAAGGAGGGGAAATTAATTGAGGGGAATGAAAGGGAATAGAATGGAATGTAATGCAATGGAATGGAATGGAGAGGAATGGAATCAAATAGAATGTAATGGATAGAAATGGAATAGGTGTAGTGGTACGAATGGAATGGGATGGATTGGATGGGACAGAATGGAGAGGAATGGAATGCAATGGAATGGAATGACATGGAATGTCATGGAAGGGAATGGAAATGAATGGAATGAAAATGGAGAGCGATGGAATGGAATGGAATGCAATGAAGCACATTGGAATGGAATAGAATAGAATGGCATGGAATGGATTGGAGTTGAATGGATTGGAATGTAATGAATAGGGGTGGAAAGAATGAAATGGAATGTAATGGAATGGAGAGGAGTGAATGGAAATGAATGGAATGGAAAGGAAGGAAATGGAATCGAATGGGAGGTAATGAACTGGAATTGGATGGAATGGAGAGGAATGGAATGAAATGGAATGGAGAGGAATGAATTGGAATGGAATGGAATGAAGTGAAGAGGAATGGGAAGGAAAGGAATGGAATGGGATTGAATGAAATGGACACAAAGAGAATGGAATTGAATGGAATGAAATGGGATGGAATGGAATGGAATTGAATTCAATAGAAAGGAATGGATGGGAAAGGAAAGGAGAGGAATGGAATGGAATGGAAAGAGAAGATTGGAAAAGAATATAATGGAGCAGTAAGGAATAGAATGGAGAGAGATGGAATGGAATGGATTGGATGGAATAGGATGGAATGGTGTGGAATGGGATGGAATGGAGAGGTATGGAGTGCAATGGAGAGGAATGGAATGCACTGGAAAGGAAAACAATGGAGGGGAATGGAATGGAATGAAATAAAATATAAAGAAGAGGAATGGAAGGTATTGGAATGTAATGGAATAGAATGGAATGGAGAGGAATAGAGTGGAATGAAATGGATGGAATGGAATGGACGGAAAGAGATGGAATTTAATGGAATGGATAAAAAGGGGTGAAATAGAAATGAATGGAATGTGGAGGAATGAATAGAATGGAATGGAATGGAGAGAAATAGAATGGATGGAGTGATACAGATGGAATGGAATGAAATGAAATAGTATGAAATGGAATGGAAGAGAATGGAATGGAACAGAATGGAATGGAGAGGAATGGAATGGAATGGATTCTAGAGGAATGGAATGGAATGAAATGGATTGAACAGGGGTGGAATAGAATGAATGGAATGGAATGGAATGGAATGGAGTGATTGGAAAGGAATGGAATGGAATGGAGAGGAATAGAATGGAAAGTGTTGGAATCTAGTGGAATGGAAAGAGATGGAATGGAATTGTATTGAATGTATAATAATGGAATGAAAGGGAATCGTGAGGAATGGATTGGAAAGGTATAAAATGGATGGGATTGGAAATGAGGGAAATGGAATTCAGTGTAATGAAACATAAAGAAATGGAATGGAATGGAGTGGAACAGAGAAGATAGGAATAGAATGGAATGGAAAGGAGAAGAATGGATATTATGGAGTGGTACGGATGGAATGGAGTGTATTGGAATGGAAGAGAATGGAGAGGAATGGAATGGAATGGAATGTTATGGAATGAAATGGAATGGAAGGAAATGGAAAGGAATGGATTAGAATGTAAAGAGATGGAAAGGAATGGAATGCAATGGGAGTAATGGAATGGAATGGAAAGGAATGGCATGGAAGGGATTGGAATGGAATGAAAAGGATTGGAGTGTAATGGAAAGGAACGGAATGAGCAGGGATGGAATGGAATGAAATGGAATGGAATGGAATTGAGTGAAGTGAATTTAAAGGAATGGAATTGGATGGAATGGAGTGGAATAGAATGGAATAGAAGGTAGAGAGATGGAATGGAATGAAAGGCAAGGAAGAGTAATGGAATGGAATAGAGTGGAATGGAATGGAATGGAATGAACAGAGGTGAAATAAATGGAATGGAATGGAATGGAATGGAGAGGAGTCATATTAAAGGAATGGAATGGAGAGGAATAGAATGTAATGGGATAGAATCGAGTGTAGTGAAAAGAGATGGAATGGAATGGAATGGAATGAGGAGTAATGGAAAGGAAGGGAATGGAGAGGAAAGGACTGGAAAGTAATAGAATGGTAAGAAATGGAAAGGAGGGGAATGGAATTAAGAGGAATGAAAGGGAATGGAATTGAATGGAATGGAATGGGGAGGAATTGAATGGCTGGAGTGGTACGGATGGAGTGGAATGGAATGGAATGGAATAGAAACTAGAAGAATGGAAAGAATGGAATAACAGGGAATGGAAAGGAAGGGAATGGAACGGAATGGAATGGAATGAAGAGTAATATAATGGAAGGAAAGGCACTGGAATTGAATGGAAAGGAATAGAATGGAAAGGAATACAATGGAAAACATCGGATTGGATAGAAATGGAATGCAATAGAATGGAGAGGAGAGGAATAGAATGGAAAGGAATGTAATGGAATAGAAAGGAATGGAATGCGATAGAATGGAATGGGATGGAATGGAATGGGCAGGAATAGAATGGAATGGAATGCAATGGAATATAATGGATGGCAATGGACTTTAATAGAATGGAAAGGAAAGGAATGGAATGAAATGGAGAGGAATGGAATGGAATGGAATGGAATGGAATGGAATGGAATGGAATGGAACGGAATGGAATGGAATGGAAAAGACAGAAAGCAATGGAATGAAATGGAATGTATGAAGAGGAATGAAATGGAATGGAATGGCATGTAGAGAAATGGAATAGAATGAAATGAAATGGACAGGAATGATATTGATGGAGTGATACGGATGGAATAGAATTGAATGGAATGGAAGAGAATGGAGAGTAATGCCAAGGAATGGCATAGAAAGGAATGGAAGATAATGGAAAAGAATTGAATAGAATGGAGAGGAGTTGAGTGGATTGCAATGGAATGGAATGGAATTAACATGGGTGAAATTTAATGGAATGGGGTGAAGTGAATGGAAAAGATTGGAATGGAATGGAGAGAAATAGAATGGAATGGGATGAAATCGTGTGGAATGCAGAGATATGGAATGGAATAGAATGGAGTGAAGAGTAATGGAATAAAAGAGAATGGAGCGAAATGGAATGGAATTGATTAGAATGGAATGGAATGGAATGGAGGGGAATGGAATGGAGTGGAATGGAGAGATACAGATGAAATGGAATGAAATGGAATTTAATTGAATAGAATAGAATGAAAAGGAATAACATGGAATGGTATAGAAAGGAATGGCAAGGATTGTAAAGGAAAGGAATGGTATGGAATGGATTTGAATGGAATGGAATGGAATGGAAATGAGTGTAATGAGATGGAACTGAGTATAAAGGAATAGAATGGAATTGAGAGGAATGGAATGGAGAGGAATGGAATGTAATGGAGAGATAGAGATTTAATGGAATTGAATGGAATGGAATGGAATAGAGTATAATGAAAGGGAATGGCATGTAATGGTATGGAAAGGAATGGTGAGGATTGGAATGGAATGGAATGGAAAGGATGTGAAAGGAATGGAATGGAATGAATAAGGAATGAATTCAATGGAATTAAATGGAAAGGAGACGAATGGAAAGGAATGGAATAGAATGGAGAGGAGGAGAATGGATTATATTTGAATACAAGGGAATGGAGTGGGATGGAATAGAATGGAATGGATGGAGAGTAATTTAATGGAATTGACTGGAATGAAGAGGAATGGAATGGAATGGAATGGAATGGAATGGAATGGAGAGAGATGGAATGGATTGTAGTGCGGTGGAATCAAATGGAAGAGAATGGAAAGGAATAGAAGAGAGGGGATGGGAATGGTTTGGAATAGAATGAAACGGAATGGAATGGTATGGAATCGAGGGGAATGCAAAGGAATGGAATGGAGAGGAATAGAATGGATTATAATGGAATCGAAGGAAATGGAGAGGGATGGAATGGAATGAAGAGAAATGAATGGAATGGAGAGGAATGGAATGGAGCGGAATGGAATGGAATTGAATGGAATGCAGAGAGATGGAATGGAATGTAGTGCACTGTAATGAAAAGTAGAGGAATGGAATGGAATGGAATAGAATGGAATGGAATAGAATGGAATGGAACAGAAAGGAATGGAATGGAACGGAATGGAATGGTATGGAATGGAAGGGAATGGAATGGATTGGAATCACATGGAGAAGAACCAAACGGAGAGGAATAGAATATGAAGGAGAGGACTGTATGAAATGAAATGGAATGAATTGGAATGGAACAGATTGGAATGTAAAGTAATGGAGCGGATTAGAACGGAGTGGGAGGGACGGCAATGGAATTGAGGGGAATGAAATGGAAAGGAATGGAACGAAATGGGTAGGAATGGAATGCAATGGAATGTATAGGAATAGAAGGGACTGAATTAGAATGGAATGAAATGGGCTGAAATTGATGGAATGTAATGGAATGGGTGAAGAGGAATGGAATGGAATGAAATAGAGTGGAATGGAATGAAATGGAGTGGAATGAATTGGAATGGAATGTTGAGGAATTGAATGGAAAGGAATGGAATGAAGAAGAATGGAATGGGAAGGAATGGAATGGAATGGAATGGAAATGAGTGGAATGAAATGGAATGGAGTGTAATGGAAGGGAATGGAATTTAGAGAAGTATAATAAAATGGAATGGAGAAGAATGGAATGGAATGGAGAGATAGGGATGGAATGGAATGGAGAGGATTGGATAGGATTAGAAGGTATTTGAATGGAATGGAATAGAATGGAATGAACTTGGAATGAATTTAAAAGGAAAGGAGTGGAATAAAATAGAATGGAATGGAATGGAGAGTAAAGGAATGGTATGGTATGGAAAGGAAGGGAACGGAATGAAATGATATGGAATGGAGGGAGATGAAACTGAATGGAATAGAGAGGAACAGAATGGAGAGGAATGTATGGAATGGGATGGAATATAATAGAATGGAAAGGGATGTAGAGGAATGGAAAAGAATTGAATGGAATGGAGAGGTATGGGATGAATGGAGTGATACGGATGGAATGGAATTGAATGGAATAGAATGGAGATAACTGGAATGGAATGGAATAACATGGAATGGAATGGAACGGAATGGAATCGAATGGAGAGTAATAAAATGGAATGGATTGGAGATGAATGGAATAGAATGGCATGAAGAGGGATGGGATGGAATGGAATGGAATGGAGTCGAGTGAATGGAAAGGAATGGCATGGAATAGAATGTAGAGGAATAGAATGGAATTGGATGGAATTGACAGGAATGGAGAGAGATGGCATGCAATGGAATTGAAAGAAGGGTAATGGAATGAAAGAGAATGGAGTGGAACGAATTGGAAAAGAATAGAATGGAATGGAATGGAAAGGAGTGGAATGGAATTGAGTGGAATGAAAGGGAATGGAATGGAATGGGGAAGAATGGATAAGAATGGAATGGAATGCAGAGGAATGGAATGGATGGAGTAATACAGATCAAATGCATTGAAAATGAATGGAATAGAGTGCAGTGTAATGGAATGGAATGGCACGTAAGTGAATGGAAGTAAATGGAAAGGATTGGCATCGAATGGAGAGAGATGCAAAGGAATGGAATGGACAGAGAAGGAATGGAATGGAATGCAATGGAGAGGAATGGAATGGAATGAAATGGGGTGGAAAGCAGAGGAATGGAAGGGAATGAAATGGAAAGGAATCAAGAGGAATAGAATGGAATGGAATGAAATGGGGAGGAATGGAAGGGCATGGAATGGAATGGAATGGAATGAAATGGAAAAGAATGGATGGGAAAGTAATGGAATGGAATTGAAAGGAATAGAGTGGAATGGAATGAAATTGAATGGAATGGAATAGAATGGAGAGGAATGGAGTGGAAAGGAATGCTGTTGAATGGAATGGAATGGAGAAAGATGGATTGGAATGGAGTGCAGTTGAATCAAATGGAGGGGAATTGAATGGAATTGAAAGGAGAGCAATGGAAGGGAGTGGAGAGGAAGGGAAAGGAAAGGAATGGAGAGGGATACAATGGAATGGAATGAAACGGAGAGGAATAGAAAGAAATGGAATGGAATTGAGGGAAAAGGACTGGAATGGAATAAATGGAATGGAATTGAATGGACAGGATTGAAATGGAAAAGAGAAGAACGGAAGAGAGAGGATTGGAATAGGTTAGAGACGAATGGAATGGAATGGAAAAGAGTGTAATGGGATGGTGAAGAATGTATTGAAATACAGAGTTATGGAAACGACTGGAATGGAATAGAGAGGAATAGAATGGAATGGAAAGGAACAGAATGGAATGTAATGGAAGGATATGGAATGAAACAGTGAGGAATGGAATGAAATGGAGAGGAGTGGAATGGAAAGGAGATATAGGGTTGGAATGAAATGGAATGGAATAGAATGGAGAGGAATGGAATGGAATGGAAAGGAAAGTGATGGAATGGAATGGAATGAATTGTAATGGAATGGAATGGAACAGAATGGAATGGAGATGAATGGAATGGAATGGAGAGAGAGGGAATGGAATGGAAGGGATGAATGGAATGGAATGGGATGGAATGGAGTGGAATAGAAATCAATGAAATGGAACGAAGAGGAATGGAAAGGAATACAATGGAATGGAAAGGAATGGAATGGCACAGAATGAAAGGAATGAAATGGAATGATATGAATAACAGGGGATGGAAAGGAGAGGAATAGAATGGAATGGAAGGATATAACTGGAATATATTTGAGTGGAATTGAGAGGAATGGAATGGAAAGGAATGGATAGGAAAGGAATGGAATGAAATGGAAAAGAATGGAATGGAGAGGAATGGAATGAAATAGAATGGAATTTAATGGATTGATATCGGATAGTGAGGAAATGAATGGAATGGAAAGGAATGGAGAAGACTGAAATGGAAAGGAATTGAATTGAATGGAATTGAAATTAATGGAATGGAGTTTAATGGAATAGAATTGAATGGAAAGGAATGGAATGGAATGGAGAGGAATGGAATGGAAGGAAGAGAAACAGATGGAATGAAATGGAATGGAATAGAATGAAAGGGAATGGAATGGAGAGCAATGGAATAGAAAGGTAAGGAATGGAATGGAAGGAATGGAATGGTATGTAATAGAGGGGAATGGAAAGGAAAGGAATGGAATGGATTGGAATGGAATGGACTGGAATGAAGAGACATGGAATAGAGAGGAATGGAATGGAATGGAATGGAATGCAGAAAGATGGATGGAATGTAGTGCAGTGGAATGAAATGTAGAGGAATTGAATGGAATGGAATGGATTAGAATGGCATGGAATGGAATGGTAAGGTATGGAATGGTAAGGAATGGAATGGTATGGAATGGAACGGAATAAAATGGAATGGAGAAGAACCGAGTGGAAAGGAATAGAATAGGATGGATAGGAATGTACGGAATGAAATGGAATGGTCGGAAATGAATGGAATGTAAAGGAATCGAAAAAGAGGAATGGAATTTAATGGAATGGAGAAGAATGGAATGCGATAAGAAGAATGGAATGGAATGGAATGGATTGGAATGGAATGGTGAGGAAATGAATGGAAAATAATCAATAGGAGAAAATGGAATAGAAAGCAATGGAATGGAACGGAAATGAGTGGAATGAAATGGTATGGAGTGTAATGGAATAGAATGGAAAGGACAGAAATATAATGGAGTGGAATGGAGAGGAATGGAATGGAATGGAGAGATACTGATGGATTGGAATGGAAAGGAATGGAGAGGATTGGAATGGAGTGGAAGGGATTTGAATGGAATGGAATGAACATAGAATGAATTGAATAGAATGAAATGGAAAGGTATAATATGGAACGGAATGGAACAGAATAGAATGCATTAATATGGAATCGAAGGGAATGGAGATGGGTGGTAAAAATGGAATGGAATGAAGTGTAGTGGAATGGAATGGAGCGGAATGGAACGGAATTGAAATGAATGGAAAGAGATGGATGGACTGTAGTGCAGAGGAATCAAATGGAGGGAAATGGAAACGAATGGAATGGAGAGGAATGAAATGGAATGGAATGCTATGGTATGAAATGGAATGGAATAGAATGGTATAAATGGAGGGGAATGGTATGGAATGGAAGAGAAAGGAGAGGAATAGAATAGAAAGGAGAGGAATGTATGGAATGAAACGGAATGGAATAGAATTGAATCAAATGGAATGTAGAGGAATGGAAAAGAATGGAATGGAATGGAGAGGAATGGTATGGATGGAGTGATACGGATGGAATGGAATGGATAAGAATGGAATGGAATAGAATGGAGTGAACTGGAATGGATTGGAATGGCAAGGAATGGAACAGAATGGAATGGATTGGAATGGGAAGGAATGGAATGGAATGGATAGGAGTGGAATGGAAAGGCATGAACATGGAAGGAATGGAATGGAATACAATGGAATCCAGTGAATGGAAAGGAATGGCATGGAATGGAATTTAGAGGGTTAGAATGGAATTAGATGGAATTGACTGGAATGGAGAGAGGTGACAGGGAATGGAATTGAATGAACTGAAATGGAATGGTAGGAAATGGAGTGGAATTGATTGGAAATGAATAGAATAGAATGGAATTGAAAGGAAGGTAATGGAATTGAGTACAATGGAATGGAATAGAATGCTGAGGAATAGAATGGATGGAGGAATACAGATCAAATGGAATGAAAAGTAATGGAATAGAATGGAGAGGAAAGGAATGGAATGGCAAAGAATGGAATGGAAGGAAATGGAAAGGAATGGGATGGAATGGAGGGGAATGGAATGGAAAGAAATGGAATGGAATGAAATGGAATGGAGAAAAACCGAGTGGAGAGGAAAAGAATAAGATGGTTTGGAATGAATGGAATGCAATGGAATGACCGGAATAATGAAATGGAATGGAGAGCATTAGAATGGAGTAGAAGGGCCTGTAATGGAATGGAGAGGAATGGAATGGAAAGGAATGGAATGGAATGTAGAGGAATAGATGAAGAGGAAAGGAATGGAATGGAATAGAGGAGAATGAATGGAATAGAGAGGATTGGAAGGGAATGGAATGGAAAGGATTGGAATGTATGGAAGGGAAAGGAATGGAATGGAATAGAATGGAGAGAACTGGAACTGATTGGAATGGCATGGAATGGAATGGAACAGAATGGAATGGAATTTATTGGAGTGGAATGGAATGGAATGGCATGAACAGGGGTGGAATGGAATGGAATGGAATCGAGAGAATGGAACAGAATGGCATGGAATGGAATGTAGGGGAATAGAATGGAATTAGATGGAAATGAATGGAATGGAGAGAGATGACATGGAATGAAATTGAATGAAGGGAAATGGAATGGAGTGGAATTCATTGGAAAGGAATGGAATGGAAAGGAGGGGGATGGAGATGAGTAGAATGAATGAGAATGGAATGGAATGGAATAGAATGGAATGGAAAGCAGAGGAATGGAATGGATGGAGTAATACGGATCAAATGGAATGAAAACGAATGGTATAGAATGGAGAGGAATGGAATGGAATGGAATGGCAAGGAATGGAATGGAAGGAAATGGAAAGGAATGGAAAGGAATGGAGAAAGTTGGAATGGAATGGATGGACAGAGATGGAATGGAATGGAATGGAAAGGAGTGGAATGGAATGGAATGGAATAAAAAAGAGAGGAATGGAAGGGATTGGAATGGAATGGAAAGAAATGGAGAGGGATAGAAAGGAATGAAATGAATTGGAGAATAAGGGAAGGGCAGGGAATGAAATGGAAAGGAATGGATGGGAAAGGAATGGAATGGAGTGGAATGGAAGGTATTTGAATGGAATGAAATGAAAAGGAGAGGAATGGATTGGAAAAGAATGCAATGGAATGGAATGGAATGTAGTTGAATGGAATGGAATGGAATGAAGAGGAATGGAATGGACTGGAATGAAAGTGAATGAAATGGACAGGAACAGAATGGAATGGAATCGAAGGAAATGGAATGAACTGGAGTGGAATGGAATGGAATGGAGAGGAATGGAATGGAAACGACAGACATGATTGGAATGGAATGGAATGGAAAAGAATGGAGAGGAATGGAATGGAATGCAATGGAATGGAAAGTCATGGAATGGAATGGAATGAATTGAAATGGAATGGAATGGAACTGAACGGAATGGAGCTGAATGGAATGGAATGGAGAGAGATGGAATGAATGGAAGAGATGGTATGGAATGGAATGAAATGGAACAAAGAGAAATGGAAGGGCATGCAATGGAATGGAAAGGAATGGAATGGAATAGAATGAAAATGGAATGCAATGGAATGATATGAACAGCAGGGAATGGAAAGCAGAGGAATGGAAAGCAATGGAATGCAAGGGATTGGAGAGGAATGGAATGGAAAGGAATGCAATGGACTGGAATGGAGAGTAAAGGAATGGAGAGAAATGGAATGGAATTGAATGAAATGAAGAGAGATGGAATGGAATGGAATGCAGTGGAATGAAATGTAGGGGAATGGAAGGAATAGAAAGGAAAGGAATGGAATGGAATGGAATGTTATGGTATCGAATGGAATGGAAAGGAATGGTATGGATTGGAGGGGAATGGATTGGAATGGAAGAGAATGGAGAAGAATAGAATAGAATGGAGAGGAATGTATGAATTGCAATTGAGTGAAATGGAATGGAATGGAATATAATGGAATGGCATGGAGAGGAATGGAAAAGAATGGAATGGAATGGAGAGGAATGGTATGGATGGAGTGATACGGATATAATGGAATGGAATGGAGTAGAACGGAATGGAATGGAATGGAATAGAATGGAGAGAACTGGAACGGACTGGAATGGCATTGAATGGAAAGAAACTGAATGGAATTGAATGGAAGGAATGGAACGGAATGGATTGGATTGAAATTGAATGGAATGGAATGGCATGAACGGGGGTGGAATGGAATGGAATGGAATCGATTGAATGGAAAGGGATTGCATGGAAAAGAATATAGAGTAATAGAATGGAATTAGATGGACACGACTGGCATGGAGACATGGCATGGAATGGATTGAATAAAAGGAAATTGAATGGAAGGAAATGGAGTGGAATGGATTGGAAAAGAAAATAATAGAATGGAATTGAGTAGAATTAAAGGAAAAGGATTGGATTAGAGTGGAATGAAAGAGAATGGAATGGAATGCAGAGGAATGGAATGAATGGAGTAATATGGATCAAATGGAATGAAAAGTAATGGAGTAGAATGGAGAGGAAGGAATGGAATGGCATGGAATGGAATGGAAGAAAATGGATAGGAATGGAATGGAGAGAGATGGAAAGGAATGGAATGGACAGAAATGAAATGGAATGGAATGCAATGGAGAGGAATGGAATAGAATGGAATGGAATGGAATGTAAAGGAAAGGAATGAAAGAGTGTGGAATGGAATGGAATGGAACGAAATCGAGAAAATAGAATGAAATGGAATGAAATGGAGAAGAAGGGAAGGGCATGGAATGCAATGCAATGGAAAGGAATGTATGAGAAAGGAATGGAATGAAATGGAAAGAATTTGAATGGCATGAAATGGAAAGAAGAGGAGTGGAGTTGAAAGGAATGCAATGGAATGGAGAGGAAAGGAATGGAATGGAGGGAAATGGAATGGAATGGAATGGAATGGAATGGAATGGAATGGAATGGAATGGAGAGAAATGGAAAGGAATGGAATGCAGGGGATGGAATGGACTGGAATGGAATTGAATGGAATGGAGCGAAACAGTATGGAGAGGAATAGAATGGAATTGAAGGTACTGAAATGAAAAGAAATGGAATATAATGGAAAGGAATATAATGGAATGCAACAGAATTGATAAGAATGGAATGGAATAGAATGGAATGGAATGGAGAGGAATAGAATGGAGTGGAATTGAATGGAATGGAATGGAATGGACGGAAATAGATGGAATGGAATGGAATATATGACTAGGAATGTAATGTATTGGAATGGAATAGAGAGGAATGGAATGGAGAGGAATGGAGTGGATGGAGTGATACGGATGGAATGGAATTGAATGCTAGGAAATAGAATGGATTGGAGAGGAATGGAATGGAATAGCATGGCATAGAATGGAAGAAAATGGAATGGAATGGAATGGAATGGCATGGATTGGAGTGGAATGGAATGGAATGAAATGGAATGAACAGTGATGGAATGGAATGGAATGCAGTGGAGTGGCATGGAGACAGATGGAATGGAAAGGGATGGAATGGAATGGAATGGACTGGATTGGGATGGAATGGAGAGGATCTGAATGGATGGGAATGGAGAGGAATGGGTTGGAATGGAATGGAATTAAATGGAGAGGAATGGAATAGAATGAAAAGGAGAGGAATCGAAGGGAATGGAATGGACTGGAATGGAAAGGAAGCAAGAAAAATGGAATGAAAAGGAATGGAATGGATTTAAATGGAATGCACAGGAAATGAATGTAAAGGAAAGGAAAGGTTTGGAAAGGAATGGAATGGAATTGAATGGAGTGGAATGGAGAGGAATGGAAAGGAATGGAATGGAAAGGAATGGAATGGAAGGGAATGGAAATCAATGGAATAGAATGGAGAAGAATAGAACGGATTACATTGGAATCGAAGACAATAAATTGAGATGGAATAGATTGGACAGAAATGAAGAGTAATATAATGGAATGAACTGGAAAGGAGAGGAAAGGAATAGATCAGAATGGAATGGAATTCAATGGAATGGAGAGAGACGGAATGGAATGCAGTGCAATGGGATCAAATGGAGGGGAATGGAATGGAATGGAATGACATGGCATGGAAGGAGGGCAACGGAAGTCAATGGAATGGAATGGAAAGAAATTGAGAGGAATATAATGGAATTGAAGAGAAAGGAATGAAATTGAGGGGAAGGGAATGGAATGGAATGGAGAGGATTGGATTGTAATGGAATAGAATGAAATGGAAAGGAGTGCATTGGTATGGAATGGAATGCAGAGGAATGGAGTTGAAAGGAATGCAATGGAATGGAATGAAATGAAGAGAATTGGAATTGAAAGGAATGGAAACGAACAAAACAGAAAGGAATGGAATGAAATGGAGAGGATTGAAAATGAACGGAATGGAAAGGAACACAACAGATTGGTATGGAATGGAATGGAGAGGAAAGGAATGGAAAGGAATGGGATGGAATGGAATGGAATGGAGGGGAACAGAATGGAGAGGAATATGTTGGAGCGGAATGTATGGAGAGAAATGGAATGGAATGGAATGGAAAGGAATGAAATCGAATGGAGTGGAATGGAATGGAATGGAATAGAATGGAATTGAATGCAATTGAAAGCAATGGCTGGGAAAGTAATGGAATGGAATTGAATGAAATGGAGTGGAATGGAATCGAGAGCTTTGGAATGGAATGAAATGGAATGCAGAGTAAGGATGCGAAAAGGAATGCAATGGAAAGGAATGGAATGGAGAGTAATGGAATGAAATGGAGTGGAATGGAATGGAATGGAATGGAAAGGAATGGAATGGAATGGAATGGAATGGAATGGAATGGAAAGGAGAGGAACAGAAAAGGATGGAGAGGAATGTCTGGAATGTAACGGAATGGAATGGAATGGAATGGAAAGGAGAGGAATAGAACAGTACTGAAGGGACTGAAATTGAATGGAAAGGAATGGAATGGATAGAAATGTAATCTAATGAAACAGAATTGATAGGAAGGGAATGGAATAGAATGGAATGGAATGGACTGGAATTGAGAGGAATAGAATGGAGTGAAATTGAATGAAATAGAATGGACAGAAATAGATGGAATGGAATGGAATGTATGTTGAGAAATGTAATGTACTGGAATGGAATAGAGATGAATGGAATAGAATTGAATGGAATGGAGAGGAATGTTTGGAAAAGGAAAGGAAACGAATGGAATTGAATGCAATAGAATGGATTGGAGAGGAATGTAATGTAATGTAATGGAGAGGAATGGAGTGGAACGGAATGCAGTGGAATTGAGTGGAAAGGAGAAAGACGGAAGGGAATGAAGTGAGGTTGAATCAAAAGGAGGGGACTGA
This sequence comes from Carlito syrichta, assembly GCF_000164805.1. NCBI lineage: Eukaryota > Metazoa > Chordata > Mammalia > Primates > Tarsiidae > Carlito > Carlito syrichta. The sequence continues at coordinate 72,131 of NW_007260475.1, forward strand.
ATGGAATAGAATGGAGAGGAATGGAATGGAATTGAAGGAAGTGGAATGGATTGAAAACTAAAGGAATGGCGAGGTATACAATGGAATGGAGTGGAATGGAATGGAATTGAATGAAATGGACAGGAATGGAAAGAAATGGAATGGAATTGAGAGGAAAGAAATGGAATGCAATAAATGGAATGGAATGGAATGGACAGGTTTGGAAAAGAAAGAAGAAAAACGGAAGGAGAGGAATGGAATCGGTTGGTGATGAATGGAATGGAATGGAGTGTAATGGGATGGTGATTAACGGAATGGAATAGAAAGGAATGGAAGCGACTGGAATGGAATGGAGAGAAATAGAATGGAATGGAATGAAAGGAACAGAATGGAATGGAAGGAAATGAAATGCAATGGGGAGGAGGGAATGGAACGGAGAGTAATGGGATGGAATGGAGAGATACAGTTGGAATGAAATGGAATCAAATAGAAAGGAGAGGAATGGAATGGAATGGAATGGAATTAAATGGAAAGTGATGGAATGAAATGAACAGTAATGGATTGGAATGAAATGGAATGGAGTTGAATGGAAAGGAATGGAGAGAGTTGGAAAGGATTGGAATGTATGGAAAGGAATGGAATGGGATGGAATGGAGAGGAATGGAATGGAATGAAATGAAACGAAGAGGAACGGAATGGAATGGAATGGAAAGGAATAGAATGGAATAGTATGAAATAGAATGCAATAGAATGATATGAAAAGCAGGGAAAGGAGAGGAGAGGAATGGAATGGAATCGAAAGGAAAGGAATTAAATGGAATATATTTGAGTGAAATTGAGAAGAATGGAATGGAAGAGAAAATAATGGAATGGAGAGGAATGGCATGGAATGGAATGGATTGGAATCGAATTGTGAGGAAGTGAATGGAAAAGAATGGAGAAGATTGGAACAGAAAGAAATTGAATGGAATGGAATGAAGAGGATTGGAACGAAATGGAAAGGAATGGAGAGGAATGGAGTGGAAAAAGAATGTAACGGAATTGAATGACATAAAGATAAAGTGGAATGGAGTGTAGTTGAAACAAATAGAGGGGTATTGAATGGAATAGAATGTCGATGAATAGAATGAAATGGAAAGGAGAGGAATGGAACGGAATGGAATGGAATGGAAAGGAAAGAAATGGAGAGGAACAGAATGGAAAAGAATGGAATGAAATGAAATGGAGAGGAATTGAAAGAAATGGAATAGAATTGAGGGGAAAGGAATGGATTGGAATAAATGGAATGGAATGGAATGGAATGTTATGGAAAGGTTTGGAATGGAATGGAGAAGAGCAGAAGGGAGAGGAACAGAATGGGTTGGAGACGAATGGAATCGAATGGAAAGGAGTGTAACGGGAAGGTGATGAATAGAATGGAATAGACATGAATGTGATGGAATGGAAAGATACGGTTGGAATGGAATGGAATGGAATGGAAAGTGATGTAGTGGAATGAAATAAAGAGTAATGGAATGGAATGGAATGGAATGGAGCAGAATGGAATGGAATGGAGAGACAGAATGGAATGGAATGGAAGGAATGGAATGGAATGGGATGGAATGGAGATGCAAGGAAAGCAATGGACTGAAATGGATAGAAAGGGATTGCAATGGAATGCAATGGAGAGGAATGGAATGGAATGAAATGGAAAGATGAGGAAGATATGGGAATGGAATGGAGTAGAATGAAATGGAAGCGAATGGAATGATATGAATATCAGGGAATGGAAAGAAGAGGAATGGAATGAAATGGAATGGAACGGATTTGAATGGAATATGTTTGAGTGGAATTGAGAGGAATGGAATGGAAAGGTATGGAATTGATAGGAATGGAATGCAATAGAATGGAATGGAATGGAATGGAGAGGAATGGAAGAATATAGAATGGAAAGGAATGTATTGGAATCGAATGGTGAGTAATTGAATGTAATGGAATGGAATGGAGAACATTGGAATGGAAAGAAATTGAATGGAATCTAATGGAAATGAGTGGAATGACATGGAATGGAGTGTAAAGGAATAGAATGGAATGGAGAAGAATCGAATTGAACGGAATGGAGAGGGATGGAATCGAATGGAGAGATACAGATGAAATGGAATGGAATGAAATGGAAGGGAATGGAAATGAATGGAATAGAATGAAAGAGAATGGCATGGAATGGAATGGAATGACGCGGATTGGAATGGAATGGAATGGTACTGAAACGATTTGAAAGGAATAGAATGGAATGAACAGGGAATGAATTGAATGGAATTAAATGGAAAGGGGAGGATTATATTTGAATAGAATGGAAAGGAGTGGGATGGAATAGAATGGAATGGAATGAAGAGTAATTGAATGAAATGGACTGGAATGGAGAGGAATGGAATGGACTGGAATGAAATGGAATTGAATGGAATGGAGAGAGATGGAATGGATTGTAGTGCAGTGGAATCAAATGGAAGAATGGAAAGGAATGAAATGGAGAGGAATGGAAAGGTATAGAATATAATGGAAAGGAATGGAATGGCATGGAATCGAAGGGAATGTAAGGAATGGAATGGAATGGAGAGGAATAGAATGGATTATAATGCAATCGAAGGGAATGGAGAGGGATGGAATAGAAATGGAATGAAATGGAGAGTACTGGAATGGAATGGAGTGGAATGGATAGGAATGGAATGGAGCGGAATGGGACGGAAATGAATAGAATGCACAGAGATGGAATGGAAAGTAGTGCATTGGAATGAAATGTGGAGGAATGTAATGGAATGGAATAGACTGGAATTAAATGGAATGGAATGGAATGGAACAAAATGGAATGGTATGGGATGGAGGGGAATGGACTGGATTGGAATCAAATGGAGAAGAACCGAACGGAGAGGAATAGAATAGGATGGAGTGGAATGTATGGAATGACATGGAATGGAATGGAGTGGAACGGAATGGCATGGAGTGGAATGGAGTGGATTATAACGGAGTGGAAGGGACTGCAAAGGAATGGCGATGGATCGAATGGAAAGAAATGGAACGGAATGGATAGTAATGGAAATGGAATGCAGAGAAATAAAATGGACTGGACCAGAATAGAATGGACAGGAAAAGATGGAATGCAATGGAATGTGTGAAGAGGAATGGAATGGAATGGGAGAGAATGGAATGGAGTAGAGAGGAATGGAATGGAATTGAATACAGAGGAATGGAATGAAAGATAATGGAATGGTATAGAGAGGAATGGAATGGAATGGAATGGAATGAAATTTAATGGATTGGAATGGAATGGTGAGGAGTTGAATGAAAAGGAACAGAATGGATAAGAATGGAAAGGGAAGGAATGTAATAGAATGGAAATGAGTGGAATGAAATGGAATGGAGTGTAATGGAATTGAATGGAATGGAAAGATATATAAAGGAATGTAATAAAGAGCTATGAATGGAATGGAAAGGATTAGAAGGGATTTGAATGGAATTGAATTGAATAAAATGAACTTGGAATGAAATTAATGGAATGCAATGGAAAGGAATGGAATAGAAAGGAATGGAATGCAGAGGAATAGAATGATTTATTATGGAATCGAAGGGCATGGAAATGGATGATAACAATGGAATGGAATTAAGAGTAATGGAATGGAATAGAGTGGAATGGAATAGAATGGAATGGAATAATAAGGAATGAAATGGAATGGAATGGAATGGTATGGAATGGAGGGGAATGGAATGGAATTGAATGGGACGGAGTGAAATGGAATGGTGAAGAAACGAATGGAGAAGAATACAAAAGGATGGAGAAGAATGTATGGAATGAAATGGAATGGAATGGAACAGAATGGAATGGAGAGGATTTAAACTGAGTGGAAGGGAGTGCAATGGAATGGAGAGGAATGGAATGGACAGGAATGGATCGGATTGGATAGGAATGGAATGGAACAGAATGCGGAGGAATAGAATGGACTGGACTGGAATGGAATGGAATGGACGGAAATGGATTGAATGTAATTGAGTGGATGAAGAGGCATGGAATGGAATGGAATGGAATGGAAGATAATGGAATGGAATAGAGAGGAATGTTATGGAATGGAATGGAATAGAATGGAATGGAATGGAATAGAATGGAATGGAATTGATTGGAATGGACTGGTTAGGAATGGAATGGAAAGAAATTGAATGGAGAAGAATGGAATGGGAATAAATGGAATGGAATGGAAATGAGTGGAATGAAATGGAATGGAGAAATATATAATGGAATCGAATAGAGAAGAATGGAATGGAATGGAGAGATACGGACGGAATGGAATGGAATGGAGAGAATTGGAAAGGATTTCAAGGAATTTGAATGAAATGGAATTGAATAGAATTAGCATGGAATGAATTTAATGGAATGGAATGGAAAGGAGTGAAATGGAAAAGAATGAAATGGAGTGGAATGGAGAGGAATAGAATGAATTATTAAGGAATCAAAGAGAATGGAGATGGATGGTAATATGGAATGTAATGAAGAGTAATGGATTGCAATGGAGAGAAATTAAACGGAATTGAATGGAATGGAGAGACATGGAATGTAATTCAGTGCAGTGGAAACAAAAGCAGGGGAATGGAATGGAATGGAATGAAGAGGAATGGAATGGAAAGGAATGGAATATAGAGGGATGGAGAAGAATGGAATGGAGGGGAATAGAGTGGAATGGAATGGAATGGAATGGAGAGGAATGGAATACAATGGAATGGAATGGAGTGGAATGCAATGGAATGGAGGAAATGGAATTGTGTGGAGAGGAATGGAATGGAGTGGAGTGGAATGGAATGGAATGGGGAGGAATGGAATGAAATGAAATGGAGTGGAATGGAATACAGTGCAGTTGAATGGAATGGAAATGAATGGAATGGAGTGGAATGGTGAAGATAATAACGGAGTGGAAGGAACTGCAAAAAATAAAGAGGGATGGAATGCAAAGAAATGGAACGGAATGGATAGGAATGGAATGGAATGCAGAGGAATAGAATGGACTGGATTGAAATGGAATGGAATGGACAGAAATGGATGGAATGCAATGGAATGTGTGAAGAGGAATGGAAAGGAATGAAAAGAAAGAGAATGAAATGAATAAAAAGTAATGGAATGGAACGGAATAGAGAGTAATGGAATGGAAGAGAATGGAATGGATTGGAATGGAATGGTGAGGAATTGAATGGAAAGGAATGGAGTGGAGAAGAATGGAACAGGAAGAAATGTAGTGGAATGGAAATGAGTGGAATGAAATGGAATGGAGTGTAGTGGAATGGAATGGAAAGAAATATAATGGAATGGAATGGAGAGAAATGGAATGTAATTGAGAGATACGGATGGAATCGAATGGAATGGAATGGAGAGGATTGGAAAGAATTAGAATGGATATGAATGGAATGGAATTAAATAGAATGAACATGGAATGAATGGAATGGGAAGGAATGGAATGGAATGGAGAGGAATAGAATGGTTTATTATCGAAACAAAGGGAATGGAAATGGATGTAACAATGGAACGAAATGAAGAGTAATGGAATGGAATGGAGTGGATTTGAATGGAATAGAATGGATTGGAATGGTAAGGAATGAAATGGAACGGAATGGAATGGTATGGAATGAAGGGTAATGCAATACAATGGATAAGAAACGAATGGAGAGGAATAGAATAGGATGGAGACGAATGTATGGAATGAAACTGAATGGAATGTAATGGAATGGAACAGAATGGAATGAAGAGGATTAATACAGAGTGGAAGGGACTGCAATGGAAGGGAGAGGAATGGAATGGAAAGGAACGGATCAGATGGATAGTAATGGAATGGAATAGAATGCAGAGGAATACAATGGACTGGAATGGAATAGAACGGACAGGAACGAAATGGATGGAATGGATGAAGAGGAATGGAATGGAATAGAAAAAAGAGAATGGAATGAACTAGAGAGGAATGGAATGGAATGGAATGGAATGGAATGGAATGGAATGGAATGGAATGGAATGGAATGGAGTGGAGTGGAGTGGAATGTAAAGGAATGGAATGGATTGGAATGGAATGGTGAGGAATTGAATGGAAAGGAATGGAATGGATAGAATGGAATGGGAAGAAATGGAATGGAATGGAAATGGGTGGAATGAAATGGAATGGAGTGTAATGGAATGGAATGGAATGGAGAAAAATATTATGGAATGGAATGGAGAGGAATGGAATGGAATGGAGAGATACGGACAGTATGGAATGGAATGGAGAGAATTGGAAAGGCTTGAAATGGTTTTGAATGGAATGGAATTGAATGTAATGAACATGGAATGAATTTAATGAAATGGAATGCAAAGAAGTGGAATAGAAAGGAATGAAATGGAAAGGAATGGAGAGGAATAGAATGGATTATTATTAAATCGAAGGGAATGAAGATGGATGGAGACAATGGAATAGAATGAAGAGTAATGGAATGGAATGGAGAGCAATGGAACAGAATTGAGTAGAATGGAGATAGATGGAATGTAATGTAGTGCAGTGAAACAAAAGGAGGGGAATGGAACGGAATGGATAGGAGAGGAATGGAATGGAATGGTATGGAATTGAATGGCAAAGAATGGAATGGAATGGAGGGGGAATGGAATTGAATGGAATAGAGAGAAACAGAAAAAGGAGGAACAGAATAGAGAGGAATAGAATAGAATTGAGAGGAATGTTTGGAGAGGAATGGAATAGAATGGAATGGAATGTAGAGGAATGGATAAGAATGGAATGGAATGGAGAGGTATATGAATGGAGTGATACGGATGGAAAGGAATGGAATGGAATGGAATGGAATAGAGAACAGGAATGGAATGAAATGGCATGGAATGGAATGGAGCAGAATGGAACGGAAAGGAGAGGAATAGAATGGAATGGATTGGAATGGAATGGAATAGAACGGCATGAACATGGATGGAATGGAATGGAATGAGTCGAGTGAATGGAAAGGAATGGCATGGAATGGAATTCAGAGGAATAGAATGGAATTGAATGGAACCGACTGGAATGGAGAGAGATGGCATAGAATGGAATTGAAGGAAGAGTAATAGAATGGAAGGGAAAGGAGTGGAAAAGATTGGAAAGGAATAGAATGGAATGGAATGGAGAGAAGTGGAAAGAAATTGAGTGGAATGAAAGACAATAGAATGGAATGGGAGGAATGGAATGGAATGGAATGCAGAGGAATGGAATAGATGGAGTAATAAGGATCAAAAGAATTGAAAAGGAATGAAATAGAAAGGAGAGGAATGGAATGGAATGGAATGGAATGGCAAGGAATGGAATGAAAGAGAATGGAAAGGAATGGAATCGAAGAGACACAGATGGAATGGAATGGAATGCAATGAAAGGAATGGAATGAAGAGGAATGGAAGGGAATAGAATGAAATGGAATGAAAACGAATCGAGAGGAATAGAATGGAATGGAATGAAATGGAGAGGAAGGGAAAGGCGTGGAATGGAATGGAATGGAATGGAAAGGAATGGCTGGGAAAGCAATGGAATGGAATTGAACGGAATGGAATTGAAAGGATTGAAAGGATTTGAGTGGAATGGAATGGAATGGAGAGGAATCGAATGGAATGGAATACTATGGTATGGAATTGAATGGAATGGAATGGAATGGAATGGAGGGGAATGGAATGGAATGAATGAGAAAGGAGAAGACTAGAATAGAATGGATAGGAATGTATGGAATGGAAAAGAATGGAATGAAATGAAATGGAATAGAATAGAATGGAATGAAATGCAATGTAGAGGAATGGAAAAAAATGGAATGGATTGGAGAGGAATGGTATGGATGGAGCAATACGGATGGAATGGAATGGAATTGAATGGCATACAATGGAGAGAACTGGAATGGATTAGAATGGCATGGAATGGAGTGGCATGAACAGAAGGGGAATGGAATGGAATCAAGTGAAGAGAAAGAAATGGCAAGGAATGGAATGTAAAGGAATAGAATGGAATTAGATGGAATCGACTGGAATGGATAGAGATGGCATGGAATGGAATTGAATGAAGGGAATTGGAATGGAAGGAAATGGAGTGGAATGGTTTGGAAAGGAATAGAATAGAATGGAACGGAAAGGAGGGGAAGGGAATTGAGTAGAATGAAAGGGAATGGAACGGAATTGAGAAAAATGGAATAGAATAGAATGGAATGCACAAGAAAGGAATGGTTGGAGTAATACGAATCAAATGGAATGAAAAGGAATGGAATAGATTGGAGAAGAATGGAAAGGAATGGAATGGCGTGGAATGGAATGGCAAGGAATGGAATGGAAGGAAATGGAACAGAATAAAAAGGAAAGGAGAGATATGAAATGGAATGGAATGGGTAGAGATGGAATGGAATGCAATGGAGTGGAATGGAATAAAATGGAATGGAATGGAATGTAAAGGAGAGGACTGGATGGGTTTGGAGTAGATTGTAATGGAATGGAAAGAAATCGGGAGGAATAGAATGGAATGGAATGAATTGGAGAAGAAGGGAAGGGCATGGAATGGAATGCAATGGAATGGAATGGATGGGAAAGGAATGGGATGGAATGGAAAGGATTTGAATGGACTGAAATGGAAAGGAGAGGAATGGAGTGGAAAGGAGTGCAATGGAATGGAGAGGAATGGAGTGGAATGGAGGGGAATGGAATGGACTGGAATGGAATTGAATGGAATGGAGAAGAACAGAATGGAGAGTAATAGAATAGGATGCAGAGGAATGTACGGAGTGGAATGGAATGGAGAGGAATAGAACGGAAATGAGGAACTGAAATGGAATGGAAAAGAGTAGAATGGAAAGGAATGTAATGGAATGCAACTGAATTGATAGGAATGGAATGGAATAGAAAGGAATGGAATGAACTGAAATGGAAAGGAATAGAATGGACTGGAATTGAATTGAATGAAATAGAATGGACGGAAATAGATGGAATGGAATGGAATGGATACGAGGAATGTAAGGTGCTGGAATGGAATAGAGAGGAATGGAATGGAGAGGAATGGAATAGATGGAGTGATACGTATGGAATGGAATTGAATGGAATGAAAAAGAGTGGAATGGAAAGGAATGGAATGGCATGGCATGGAATAGAATGGAAGGAAATGTAATGGAACTGAATGGAATGGAGCGGAATGGAATGAAATGGAAAGGATTGGAGTGAATGGAATGGAATGGAATGCACAGTGATGAAATGGAAGGAAATGTAATGGAGTGGAGTGAATGGAAAGAATGGAATGGAATGGATTGGAGAAGAGTAGAATGGAATGGAATCGAATCAAAAGTAATGGAGAGAGATGAAATGGAATGGAATGCAATGAAGAGTAAAGGACTGGAATGGAATGGAGTGGAATGGAATGGAGTGGAGCGGAATGGAATGGAAGAGTGGAATGGAATGGAATGGAGTGGTATGCAATGAAGAGGAAATGAATGAAATGGAATAGAGAAGAATGGAATGGAATGGAGAGATACAGATGGAATGGCAGGGAATGGAATTGAATAGAATAGAATGAAAAGGAATGGCATCGAATGATATGGAAAGGATTGGCTTGGATTGGAAAGAAAGAAATGGTATGGAATGGATTTGAATGGAATGGAATGGAAATGAGTGTAAGGAAATGGAACAGAGTGTAAAGGAATAGAATGGAATGGAGAGGAGTGGAATGGAATGAAATAGAAGGAATGGAATGGAATGGAGAGACACAGATTTAATGGAATGGAATGGAATAGAGGATAATGAAAAGGAATAGCATGGAATGGTGTGGAAATGAATGGTGAGGATTGGAATGGAATGGAACAAAATGGAATGGATTTGAAAGGAATGGAATGGAATGAACAGGGAATGAATTGAATGGAAATAAATGGAAAGTAAAGGAATGGATAGGAACGGAATGGAATGGAGAGGAAGAGAATGGATTATATTTGAATAGAAGGTAATGGAGTGGGATGGAATAGAATGGAATGGAATAAAGAGAAATATAGTGGAATGAACTGGAATGGAGAGGAATGGAATGGAATGGATTGGAATAGAATGGAATTGAATGGAATGGAGAGATTCGGAATGGATTGCAGTGCAGTGGAATCAAATGAAAGAGAATGGAAAGGAATGGAATAGAGAAGATGGGAAGGTTTGGAATAGAATGGAACGGAATGGAATGGTATGGAATCGAGGGGAATTCAAAGGAATGCAATGGAATGGAGAGGAATAGAATGAATTATAATGGAATCGAAAGGAATGGAGAGAGATTAAATAGAATGTAATGGAATGAAGAGAAATGAATGGAATAGACTGCAATGGATAGGAATGGAAAGGAATGGAATGGATTGGAATGGAATTGTGAGGAGTTGAATGGAAAGGAATGGAATGGAGAAGAATTGAATTGGAAGTAATGTAATAGAATGGAAATGGGTGGAATGAAATGGAATGGAGTATAATGGAATGGAAAAAATATAATGGAATGCAATAGAGATACGAATGGAATGGAGAGGATTGGAAAGGATTAAAAGGAATTTGAATGGAATGGAATTGAATAGAATGAACATGGAATGAATGTAATGGAATGGAAAGGAATGTAATTGAGAGGAATGGAATGGAATGGAGAGGAATAGAATGATTTAATATAGAAACGAAGGAAATGGAAAAGGATGATAACAATGGAATGGAATTAAAAGTAATGGAATGGAATGGAATGGAGTGGAGTGGAGTGGAATGGAATAGAATGGAATGGAATAATATGGAATGAAATGGAACGGAATGGAATGGTATGGAATGGAGGGGAATGGAATGGAATGAAATGGGACCAAATGAAATGGAATAAAGAAGAAACGAATGGAGAAGAATACAATAGGATGTAGAGGAATGTATGGAATGAAATGGAATGGAATGGAATGGAACAGAATGGAATGGAGAAGATTAAAACCGAGTGGAAGGGACTGCAAGAAATGGAGAGGAAAGGATCAGAATGGACAGGAATGGAATGGAATAGAATGCAGAGGAATAATGGACTGGACTGGAATGGAATGGAATGGATGGAAATGGATGGAATGTAATGGAATGGATGAAGAGGAATGGAATAGAGTGGAATGGAAGAGAATGGAATGGAATAGAGAGGAATGGAATGGAATAGAGAGGAATGGAATGGAATGGAATAGAAAGGAATGCATTGGATTGGAATCGAATTGTGAGGAATGGAACGGAAGAAACGGAATGGAGAAGAATGGAATGGGAATAAATGGAATGAAATGGAAATGAGTGAAATGAAATGGAATGGTTTCAAATGGAATGGAATGGTATGGAGAAAAATATATTGGAATGGAATGAAGAGGACTGGAATGGAGAGATACGGATGGAATGGAATGGAATGGAGAGGATTGGACAGAATTGTAAGGGATTTGATGGAATAGAAATGAATGGAATTTACTTGGCATGAATTTAATGGAATGGAATGAAAATGAGTGGAATGGAAAAGAATGAAATGGAATGGAATAAAGAGTAATAGAATGAATTATTATGGATTTGAAGGAATGTAGATGGATGGTAACAATGGAATGTAAGAAGAGTAATGGAATGGAATGGAGAGCAATGAAACGGAATTGAATGGAATGGAGAGAGATGGAATTTAATGTAGTACAGTGGAAACAAAATGAGGGGAATGGAATGGAATGGAAAGGAGAGGAATGGAATGAAATGGAATGGATTGGAATGGAATATAGAGGGATGGAGAGGAATGGAATGGAGGGGAATAGAGTGGAATGGAATGGAATGGAATGGAGAGGAATGGAATGGAATGGAGAGGAATGGAATTGTACGGAGAGGAATGGAATGGAGTGGAGTGGAATGCAATAGAGTGGAATGGGGAGGAATGGAGTGGAATGGAATGGAGTGGAATGGAATGGAGTGGAGTTGAATGGAATGGAATGGAATGGAGTGGAATAGGGAGGACAATAACGGAGTGGAAGGGACTGCAAAAAGAATGGACAGGGAAGAAATGGAAAGGAATGGAACAGAATGGGTAGGAATGGAATGGAATGTAGAGGAATAGAATGGACTGGACTGAAATGGAATGGAATGGACGGAAATGGATGGAATGCACTGAAATGGGTAAAGAGGAATGGAAAGGAATGGAATGGAAGAGAATGGAATGGAAAGAGAGGAATGGAATGAAGCGGAATAGAGAGTAATGGAATTGAAGGGAATAGAGAGGAATGGAATAGAATGGAATGGATTGGAATGGAATGGTGAGGAATTGAAAGGAAAGGTATGGAATGGAGAAGAAAGGAATGGGAAGGAATGTAATGGAATGGAAATGAATGGAATGAAATGGAATGGAGTGTAATGGAATGAAATGGAATGGAATGAAATATAATGGAATGGAATGGAGAGGAATGGAATTAAGGGAGAGATACGGATGGAATGGAATGGAATGGAGAGGATTTGAAAGGATTAAATGGATTTGAACGGAATGGAATTGAACAGAATGAACATGGAATGAATTGAATGAAAGGGAATGGAAAGTAATGGAATGGAAAGGAATGGGGTAGAATGGAGAGGAATAGAATGGTCTATTATGGAATTGAAGGGAATGGAAATTGATGGTAACAATGGAATGGAATGAAGAGTAATGGAATGTAATGGAGCGGAATGGAATAGAATGGAATAGAATGGTAAGGAATGAAATGGAACAGAATGGAATGGTATGGAATGGAGGTGAATGAAATGGAATGAGAAGAAACGAATGGAGAGGAATAGAATAGGATGAAGAGGAATGTATGGAATGAAATAGAATGGAATGGAACAGAATGGAATGGAGAGGATTAAAACCGAGTGGAAAGGCCTGCAATGGAAGGGAGAGGAATGGAATGGAATGGAATGGATAGGAATGGATAGGAATGGAATGTAATCGAATATAGAGGAATAGAATGGACTGGAATGGTATGGAATGGACTGGAAGGAATGGATGGAATGGATGAAGAGGAATGGAATGGAGTGGAATGGAAGAGAATGGAATGGAAATGAATGGAATGGATTGGAATGGTATGGTGAAGAATTGAATGGAAAGGAATGGAATGGAGAAAAATTGAATGGGAAGGAATGGATTGGAAAGTATATGAGTGAAATGAAATGATATGGAGTGTAGTAGAATAGAATGGAATGGACAGAAGTATAATGGAATGGAATTTAGAGGAGTGAAATGGAATGGTGAGATACGGATGTAATGAAATGGAATTGAATGGAATGGAGAGGATTGGAAAGGAATTGGAAGGGATTTGAATGGAGTGGAATAGAATGGAATGAACATAGAATGAATTGAATAGAAAGTATGGAAAGGAATAATATAAAATGGAATGCAGAATAGAAGGCATTAATATGAAATCGAAGGGAATGGAGATGGATGGTAACAATGAAATGGAATGAAGAGTAATGGATTGGAATGGAGTGGAAAGAAATGGAATTGAATGGAATGGAAATAGATGGAATGGACTGTAGTGCAGTGGAATCAAATGGAGGGGTATGGAATCGAATGGAATGGAGAGGAATGGAATGGAAAGCTATGGTATGGAATAGAATGGAATGGAATGGTATGGAATGGAGGGGAATGGAATGGAGTGGAAGAGAATGGAGAGGAATAGAATAGACTGGAGAGGAATGTATGGAATGGAATGGAATTGAATGGAATAGAATAGAAAGGAATGGAATGTAGAGGAATGGAAAAGAATGGAATGGAGAGGAAGGATATGGATGCAGTGATACGATTGGAATGGAATGGAATGGAAGGCAATGGAATAAATGGAGAGAACTGGAACGGATTGGAATGGATGGAATGGAATGCAAAGGAATGGAATGCAATGGATTGGAGTAGAATGGAATGGAATGGAATGGAATCGAGTGAATGGAAAGGAATGGTATGGAATGGAATGTAGAGGAATAGAATGGTATGAAAAGGAATCGACTGAAATGGAGAGAGATGGCATGGAATGGAATTGAATGAAGGGAAATGGAATGGAAAGAAATGGAGTGGAATGGACTGGAAAGGAATAGAATAGAATGGAATGGAAAGAAGTGCAATGGAATTGAGTAAAATGAAAGGGAATGGAATGGAATGGAGAGATATGGATGGAATGGAATGGAATGGAGAGGATTGGAAAGGAATGGAAGGTATTTGAATGGAATGGAATGGAATGGAATGAACATAGAATGAATTGAATAGAATGGAATGGAAAGGAATAACATGGAATGGAATGGAGCGGAATAGAATAGATTAATATGGAATTGAAAGGTATTGAGATGGATGGTAACAATAGGATGGAATGAAGAGTAAAGGAATGGAATGGAGAGGAATGGAATGGAATTGAATGGAATGCAGAGAGATGGAATAGAATGTAGTGCAGTGGAATGAAATGTAGGGAAATGGAAGGAATGGAATGCTAGGGTATGAAATGGAACGGAATGGAATGGTATGGAATGGAGGGGAATGGATTCAAACCGAAGAGAAAGGAGAGGAATAGAATGTAATGGAGAGGAATGTATGGAATGGAATGGAAAAGAATGGAATGGAATGGAGAGGAATGGTATAAATGGATTGATATGGATATAATGGAATGGAGAGGAATGGTATAGATGAATTGATATGGATATAATGGAATGGAATGAAATGGAATGGAATAGAATGGAGAGAACTGGAACAGATTGGAATGGCATTGAATGGAAAGGAGCTGAATGGAATGGAATGGAAAGGAATGGAATGTAATGGATTGTATTGTATTGGAATGGAATGGAATGGCATGAACAGGGGTGGAATGGAATGGAATAGAGAAAATGGAAAGGGATTGCATGGAGTGGAATGTAGAGTAATAGAATGGAATTAGCTGGATACGACTGGAATGGAGACATATGGCATGGAATGGAATTCAATGAAGGGAAATGGAATGGAAGGAAATGGAGTGGAATGGATTGGAAAGGAATAGAATAGAAAGGAAAGTAAGGGAGATGAATGGAATTGAGTAGAATGAAAGGGAATAGAACGTAATAGAATGGAATGGAATAGAATGGAATGGAATGCAGAGGAATGGAATGGATAGAGTAATACGGATCAAATGGAATGTAAAGAAATGGAGTAGAATGGAGTGGAAGGAATGGAATGGCAAGGAATGGAATGGAAGGAAATGAAAAGGAATGGAATTGAGAGAGGGAATAGAATGGAATGGACAGACCTGGAATGGAATGGAATGCAATGGAGAGGCATGGAATAGAATGGAATGGAATGGAATGGAATGTAAAGGAGAGGAATGGAAGGGTTTGGAATGGAATGTAAAGAAATCGAGAGGAATAGAATGGAATGGAATGAAATGGAGAAGAAGGGAAGGGCATGGAATGGAAATGAATGCAATGCGATGGAAAAGAATGGATGGGAAAGGAATGGAATGGAATGGAAAGGATTTGAATGGAATGAAATGGAAAGGAGAGGAATGGAGTGGAAAGGAATGCAATGGAATGGGATGGAGGGGATGAAATGGACTGGAATGGAATGGAGAGGAATAGAACGGAATTGAAGGTACTGAAATGGAATGGAAAGGAATAGAACGGAAAGGAATGTAATGGAATGCAACCGAATTGAAAAGAATAAATTAGAATGGAATGGACTGGAATGGAGACGGATAGAATGGAGTGGAATGGAATGGAATGCAATGGAATGGAATGGATTGAATGGAATGGACGACGAGGAATTTAATGTACTGGAATGGAATAGAGAGGAATGCAATAGAATGGAATGGAATGGAGAGGAATGGAATGGAGGGAGTGTAACGGATGGAATGGAATTGAATGGTAAGAAATAGAATGGAGTGGAAAGAAATGGAATGGAATGGCAAGGAATAGAATGAAAGGGATGGAATGAAACGGAATGGAATGGAGAGGAACAGAATGGAGAGGAATATAATAAGATGGAGAGGAATGTATGAAATGGAATGAAATGGAATAGAATGGGGAGGAATAGAACGGAATTCAAGGAAATGAAACGGAATAGAAAGGAAGAAAATGGAGAGGAATGTAATGGAAGGCAACCGAATTGATAGGAATGGAATGGAATTGAATGCATGGAATGTACTGGAATGGAGAGAAATAGAATAGAGTGGAATTGAATGGAATGGAATAGAATGGACGGAAATAGATGGAATGGAATGGAATGAACTAGGTGACGAGGAATGTAATGTACTGGAAAGGAATAGAGAGGAATGTAATAGAATGGAATGGAAGGGAGGGGAAAGAATGGATGAAGTGATACGGATGGAACGGAATTGAATGGAATGAAGTAGAATGGAGTGGAAAGGAACAGAATGGCATGGCATGGAATAGAATGGACAGAAATGGAATGGAACAAAAGGGAATGGAGCGGAATGGAATGGAATGTCATGGATAGAAGTGGAATGGAATGTATTGGAATGAACAGGGGTGGAATGGAATGGAATGCAATAGAGTGAAATAGAGAAACAGGGAATGGAAAGCAATGCAATGGAATGGACTGGAATGGGATGGAATGGAGAGGAAATGAATGGATGGGAATGGAGAGCAATGGATTGAAATGGAATGGAATGCAATGTAGAGAAATGGAATGGAATGAAAAGGAGAGTAATCGAAGGGAATGGAATGAACTGGAATGGAATGGAAAGCAATCAAAAATGGAATGGAATGGAATGAAATGAATTTAAATGGAATGGACAGGAAATGAATGCAAAGGCAAGGAAAGATTTGGGCAGGAAAGGAATGGAATTCAAAGGAATGGAATGGAATGGAGATGAATGGAATGGAATGGAATGGTATGGAAAGGAAAGGAATTGTATGGAATGGAGTGGAATGGAAATGAATGGAATCGAATGGAGAAGAATAGAATGGATTATAATGTAATCGAAGAGAATGGAGAGGGATGGAATAGAATAGTATGGAATGAAGAGTAATGGAATAGAATGGACTGGATAGGAGAGGAATTGAATGGAGTGGAATGGAATGGAATTCATTGGAATGGAGAGAGATGGAATGGAATGCAGTTCAGTGGAATCAAATGAAGAGGAATGGAATGGAATTGAATGGAATGGAATTGAGAGGAATGAAGATAAATGGAATGGAATGGAAAGAAATCGAGAGAAATATAAAGGAATAGAAGGGAAAGGAATGAAATGGAGATGAAGGGAATGGAATGGAAAGGAAAGGAAAGGAAAGGAATGGATGGGAAAGGAATGGAATGGAATTGAACGGATTGGAATGGAATGGAATGGAGAGGTTTGAATTGGAATGGAATGGAATGGACTGGAGAGGATTGTATTGGAATGGAATGGAATGCAGAGGAATGGATTTGAAGGGAATGCAATGGAATGGAATGGAATGGAATGGAATGGAGAGGATGAAAATGAATGGAATGCAAAGGAACGGAACAGATTGGAATGGAATGGAATGGAGTGGGTTGGAAGGGAAAGGAATGGGATGGAATGGAATGGAATGGAGAGGAACAGAATGGAGATGAATAGAATAGGATGGAGCGGAATTATGGAAAGGAATGGAATGGAATGGAAAGAAATGGAATCGAATGGAGGGGAATGGAATGGATTGGAATGGATTGGAATAGAATGGAATTGAATGCAATTGATAGCAATGGATGGGAAAGTAATAGAATGGGATTGAATGAAATGCAAAGGAATGGAATCGAGAGGATTGGAATGAAAAGTAATGGAATGGAGTGGAAAGGAATGCAATGGAATGGAATGGAATGGAGAGGAATGGAATGGAGGGTAATGGAATGGAATGGGATGGAATTGAATGGAATGGAGAGGAACATAATGGAGAGGAACATAATGGAGAGGAATAGAATAGAATGGAGAGGAATGTATGGAATGAAACGGTATCATATGGAGAGGAATGGAATGGGATAGGATGGAGAGGATTAGAGAGGAATTGAAAGGACTGAAATAGAATGGAAACGAATAGAATGGATAGGAATGTAATGGAATGAACCCGAATTGATAGGAAGAGAATGAATAGAATGGAATAGTCTGAACTTGAATGGAGATGAATGGAATGGAGTGGGATGGAATGGAATGGAATGGAATGGATGGAAATAGATGGAATGGAATGGAAAGGATGATGAGTAATGTAATGTACTAGAATGCAATAGAGAAGAATGGAATAGAATTGAAGGCAATGGAGAGGAATGGAATGGATGGAATGATACGTATGGAATGGAATTGAATGGAATGAAATAGAATGGAGTGGAAAGAAATGGAGTGGAATGGCAAGTAATACAATGGAAGGGAAAGGAATGGAACCGAATGGAATGGAGCGGATGGAGTGGAATGCGTATTGTAGTGGAATGGAATTAATTAGAATGAACAGGGATGGAATGGAATGGAATGGAATGCAATAGAAAGGAATGGATGGGAAAGAAATGGAAAGGAATGGAATGAAATGGAATGGAGTGGAATGGAAAGAATTTGAATGGAACGAAATGGAATGGAGAGGAAAGGAATGCAATGGAATGGAATGGAATGTAGAGGATTCAAAAGGAATGGAATGGAATGGAATGCAATGAAATGGAATGGAATGGAATGGAGAGGAACAGAATGGAGAGGAATAGAATAGGATTCTAGAGGAATGTATGGAATGAAATTCAATGGAATTGAATGGAATGGAATTGAGAGGAATAGAATGGAATGGGAGGGACTGGAAAGGAATGGAAAGGAACAGAAAGGAAAGGAATGCAATGGAATCCAACGCAATGGATAGGAATGGAATGGAATAGAAATAGAATGGAATGGAATGGACTGTAATGGAGAGGAATACAATGGAATAGAGAGAGTTTGAATTTATTGGAATGAAAAGGAATGTACTGCAATGGGATGGAATGGAGATGAATGGAATGGAATGGATTGTAAATGAGAGAAATAGATTGTAATGGAATGGAATGCAATGGAGAGGAATGGAATGGAATGGAAAGGAGAGGAATGTAAGGGAATGGAATGGAATTGAATGGAATGGAATTGAAAGCAATCGAGGGGAATAGAATGGAATGGAATGGAATGGAATGAAATGAAATAGAGAGGAAGGAATGGAATGGAATAGAATTGAACGGAATTGAAAGCAATGGAAAGGAATGGGTGGGAAAGGAAAGGAAACGAATGGAATTGAATGGAATGGAATGGATTGGAGAGGATTGGAATAGAATGGAATGGAGAGGAATGGAGTGGAAAAGAATGCAATGGAATTGAATGGAATGGAGAAAAACGGAATGGAATGAAGTGCAGTTGAATCAAAAAGAGGGGAATGGAATGGAATGGAGAGGAATGGAATGGAATGAAAAGGAGAGGAATTGAAGGAAGTGGAATGGAATGAAAAGGAAAAGAATGGAGAGGGATAAAATGGAATGGAATGAAATGAAATTGAATGGAATAGAATGGAATGAGGAGAGGAATGGAAATAAATGGAACTGAATTGAGAGGAAAGAAATGCAATGGAATAAAAGGAATGGACAGGTTTGGAAAGGACAGGAGAAAAACGGAAGGAAAAGAAATGGAATGGGTTGGAGATGAATAGAATGAAATGAAAAGGAGTGTAATGGGATGGTGATTAACAGAATGAAATAGAGGGGAATGGAAGTGACTGGAATGGAATGGAGAGAAATAGAATGGTATGGGACAAATGGAACAGAATGTAATACAATGGAAGAAAATGGAATGGAATGGAGAGGAAGGGAATGGAACAGAGAGAAATGGAATGGAATGGAGACATACAGCTGGAATGGAATCGAATGCAATAGAAAGGAGAGGATTGGAATGGAATGGAATAGAATGGAAAGTGATGGAATGGAATGAAGAGTAATGGAATGGAATGGAATGGAATGGAATGGAGTTGAATGGCATGGACTGGAGAGAGATGAAATGGAATGGAGTGGATGTAAAGGAATGGAATGGGATGGAATGGAGAGGAATAGAATGGAATGAAATGGAATGAAGAGGAATGGAATAGAAAGGAATAGAATGGAATAGCATGGAATGGAATGGAATGATATGCAAAGCAGGGAATGGAAAGGAGAGGATTGGAATGGAATGGAAAGGAATTGAATGGAATATATTTGAGTGAAATTGAGAGGAATGGAATGGAATGGAATGAATAGGAAAGGAATCGAATGTAATGGAAGAGAATGGAATGGAATGGAGAGGAATGGATAGGAATAGAATGGAATGCAATGTATTGGAATCGAATGGTGAGGAAGTAAATGGAATGGAAGGGAATGGAGAAGATTGGAAAGGAAAGGAATTGAATGGAATGAAATGGAGAGGAATGCAGTGGGAAAAGAATGCAAAGGAATTGAAAGGAATGGTGAAAGATGGAATGGAATTGAGTGCAGTTGAAACAAATGGAGGGGTGTGGAATGGAATAGAATGTAGAGGTCTGGAATGGAATGGAAAGGAACGGAATGGAATGGAAAGGAGAGGAATGGAAGGAAAGGAATGGAAGGAAAGGAATGGAAAGGAGAGGAATAGAAGGGAATGGAATGGAATGAAAAGGAAAGAAAAGGAGAGGAACAAAATGGAATGGAATGGAATGAAATGAAATGAAATGCAGAGGAATAGAAAGAAATGGAATAGAATTGATGGGAAAAGGAATAGAAGGGAATAAATGGAATGGATTGGAATGGAATGGAATGGACAGGTTTGGAATGGAATGGACAGGTTTGGAATGGAATGGAGAAGAATGGAAGGGAGAGGAATGGAATGGGTTGGAGACGAATGGAATGGAAAGGAGTGTAATGGGAAAGTGATGAATGGAATGGAATAGAGAGTAATGTGATGCAATGGAAAGATACGGTTGGAATGGAATGGAATGGAATAGAATGGAGTGGAATGGAATGGAATAGAATGAACAGGGATGGAATGGCATGGAATGGAATGCAATGAAAAGGAATGGATGGGAAAGAAATGGACCGGATTGGATTGGAATGGAATGGAATGGAATGGAAAGAATATGAATGGAATGGAATGGAGAGGAGAAGAATGGAGTGGAAAAAAATGCAATCGAATGAAATGGATTGAAAAGGATTGTAATGGAACGGAATGGAATGGAATGAAATGGAATGGAATGGAATGGAATGGAATGGAATGGAATGGAATGGAATGGAATGGAATGGAATGGAATGGAGAGGAACAGACTGCAGAGGAATAGAATAGGATTCTAGAGAAAACTATGGAATGAAATTCAGTGGAATGGAACGGAATTGAATGGAATGGAATGGAGAGTAATAGAATAGAATGAAAGGGACTGGAATGGAATGGAAAGGAATAGAAAGGAAAGGAATGCAATGTAATTCAATGCAATGGATTGGAATGGATTGGAATAGAATGGAATGGAATGCAGTGTAATGGAGAGGAATAGAATGGAATAGAGAGTTGGAATGGAACAGAATGAAAAGGAAAGGAATGGAATGGGATGGAATGGAATGGATTGGTATTGAGAGAAATAGATTGGAATGGAAAGGAATGCAATGGAAAGGAATAGAATGGAATGGAAAAGAGAGGAATGGAAGGGAATGGATTGGAATGGAATGGAATTGAAAGGAATCAGGTGGAATAGAAAGCAACGGAATGGAATGGAATGAAATGGATAGGAAGGGAATGGAATGGAATAGAATTGAACGGAATTGAAAGCAATGGATAGGAATGGATGGGAAAGGAAAGGAAACAAATGGAATTGAATGGAATGGAATGGATTGGAGAGGATTGTAATGGAATGTAATGAAGAGGAATGGAGTGGGAAGAAATGCAATGAAATTCAATGGAAAGGGGAAAGACGGAATACAATGAAGTGCAGTTGAATCAAAAGGAAGGCATTGGATGGAATAGAATGCAGAGGAATGGAAAGGAGAGGAATGGAAGGAAGTGGAATGCAATGAAAATGAAAGGAGTAGAGAGGTATACATTGGAATGGAGTGGAATGGAATGGAGAGGAATGGAAAGAAATGGAATAGAATTGAGAGGAAAGGAATGCAATGGAATAAATGGAATGGAATGGATTGGACAGGTTTGGAAAGGAAAGGAGAAAAACGGAAGGGAGAGGAATGGAATAAGCTGGAGACGAATGGAATGGAATGGAAAGAAGTGTAATGGGATGGTGATTAACGGAATGGAATAGAGAGGAATGGAAGCGACTGGAATGGAATGGAGACAAATAGAATGGAATGGAATGAAAGTAACAGAATGGAATGGAATGGAAGGAAATGGAACGGAATGGAGAGGAAGGGAATGGAATGGAGAATAATGGAATGGAATGGAGAGGAATGGAATAGAATGGAATGCCATGGAATGGAATGCAATGGAATGGAATGGAATAGAAAGTGATGGAATGGTATGAACAGTAATAGAATGGAATGAAATGGAATGGAGTTGAATGGAATGGAATGGAGAGAAATGGAATGCAATCGAATGTATGGAAAGGAATGGAATAGGATGGAATGGAGAGGAATGGAATGCAATGGAATGGAACGAAGAGGAATGGAATGGAATGGAAAGGAATAGAATGGAATAGTATGAAACGGAATGGAATGAAATGATATGAAAAGCAGAGAATGGAAAGGAAAGGATTGGAATGGAATGGAATGGAAATGAATTAAACGGAATATATTTGACTGAAATTGAGAGGAATGGAATGGAATGGAAGAGAATGGAAAGGAATGGCATGGAATAGAATGGAATTGAATGGATTGGAATCAAATGGTGAGGAAGTGAATATATTGGAAACGAATGGAGAAAATTGGAATGGAAAGGAACTGAATGGAATGGAATGGGGAGGATTGGAATGAAAATGGAATGGAATAGCGAGAAGTGGAGTGGAAAAAGGATGCAATGAAATTGAAAGACATGGAGAAAGATGGAGTGGAATGGAGAGCAGTTGAGAAAAATGGATGGGTATTGAATGGAATAGAATGTAGAGAAAGGGAATGGAATTGAATGGAAAGGAAAGAAATGGAGAGGAACAGAATGGAATGTAATGGAATGAAATGAAATGGAGAGTAATAAAAATAAATGGAATAGAATTGAGGGGAAAGCAATGTATTGGAATAAATGGAATGGAATTGAATGGACAGGTTGGAATGGAATGGAGAAGAACGGAAGGGAGAGGAAAGGAATGGGTTGGAGACGAATGGAATGGAATGAAAAGGAGGTGATGGGAAGGTGATGAATGAAATGGAATAGAGAGTAATGAGATAGATTGGAAAGATAAGCTTGGAATGGAATGGAATGGAATGGAATAGAATGGAGAGGAATATAATGGAATGAAATGGAATAGAATGGAATGGAAAGTGATGGAATGGAATGGAATGGAATGGAATGAAAAGTAATGGAACGGAATGGAATGGAGCAGAATGAAATGTAATGGAGAGACATGGAATGGAATGGAATGGATGCAATGGAATGGAATGGGATGGAATGGAGAGGCATAGAAAGCAATGGACTACAATGAAGAGGAATGGATTGCAATGGAATGGAATGCAATGGAGAGGATTGAAACGGAATGAAATGGAAACAAGAGGAATGGATGGAAAAGAATAGAGAAGAATGAATTGGAATGGAATGGAATGATATGAATACCAGGGAATGGAAAGAAGAGTAATGGAATGGAATGAAATGAAATAGAATGGAACAGATTTAAATGGAATATGTTTGAAATGAATTGAGAAGAATGGTATGGAAAGGAATGGAAAGGTATAGAATTGATAGGAATGGAATGGAAGAGAATGGAATGCAATGGAGAGGAATGGAATGGAATAGAATGGAAAGGAATGTATTGGAATCAAATGGAGAGTAATTGAATGGAATGGAATGGAGAACGTTGGAATAGAAAGGAATTGAAGGGAATCGAATGGAAATGAGTGCAATGACTTGGAATGGAGTGTAAAGGAATAGAATGGGATGGAGAGGAATGGAATGAAATGGAATGGAGAGGAATGGAATGGAGTGGAGAGATACAGATGAAATGGAATGGAAGGGAATGGGAAGAAATGGAATAGAATGAAAGGGAATCGCAGGGAATGGAATGGAATGGAATGGCGAGGATTGGAATGGAATGGAATGGTATGAAATTGATTTGAAAGGAATGGAATGGAATGAACAGGGAATGAATTGAATGGAATTAAATGGAAAAGTGTGGAATGGAAAGGAATAGAATGGAATGGAGAGGAAGAGAAGGGATTATATTTGAATAGAAAAGAAAGGAGTGGGATGGAATAGAATAGAATGGAATAAAGAGAAACGGAATGGACTGGAATGGAGAGGAATGGAATGGATTGGAATGGAATGGAATTGAATGAAAGGGAGAGAGATGGAATGGATTGTAGTTCAGTGGAATCAAATGGAAGAGATTGAAAGGAATGGAATGAAGAGGAATGGAAAGGTATGGAATATAATGGAGTGGAATGGAATGGTATGGATTCGAGGGCCATGGAAAGGAATGGAGTGGAAAGAAAGGAGAGGAACAGAATGGATTATAATGGAATTGAAAGGAATGGAGACGAATGGAATAGAATGGAATGGAATGAAGAGTAATGAAATGGAATGGACTGGAATGGAGATGAATGGAATGGAGCGGAATGAAATGGAATTGAATAGAATGCAGAGAGATGGAATGGAATGTAGTGCATTGCAATGAAATGTAGAGGAATGGAATGGAATGGAATAGAATGGAATTAAATATAACAGAATGGAATGGAATGGAATGGCATGGGATTGAGGGGAATGAAATGGATTGGAATCGAATGGAGAAGAAACTAAAAGAGAAGAATAGAATTGGATGGAGAGCAATGTATGGAATGATATGGAATGGAACGGAATGTCATGGAGTGGAATGGAGAGGCTTATAATGGAGTAGCCGTGATGGCAATGGAATGGAGATGGATGGAATGGAAAGGAATGGAACGGAATGGATACGAATGGAATGGAATGTAGAGGAATATAATGGATTGGAATGGAATGGAATGGACAGAAATGGATGGAATGCAATAGAATGTGTGAAATGGAACGGAATGGAATGGAAGAGAATGGAATGGAATAGAGAGGAATGGAATGGAGCTGAATAGAGAGGAATGGAATGAATGAGAATGGAATGGGATAGAGAGGAATGGAATGTAATGGATTGGAATGGGATGGTGAGGAATTGAATGGAAAGGAATGGAATGGAGAAGAAAGAAATGGGAAGGAATTGAGTGGAATGAAATGGAATGGAGTGGAATGGATTGGAATGGAATGCAAAGAAATATAATGGAATGTAAAGGAGAGATACGGATGGAATGGAATGGAGAGGACTGGAAAGGAATAGAAGGGATATGAATGGAATGAAATTGAATAGAATAAACATGGAATGAATTGAACGGAATGGAATGGAAAGGAAAGAAATGGAATGGAATGGAGAGGAATAGAATGGTTTATTACGGAATCAAAGGGAATGGAAATTGAATGGAAGAGAATGGAAAGGAATAGAGAGAAATGGGATTGAATGGAATGGAATGGAATAGAATGGAATGGAATGGATTGGAATCGAATGGTGAGGAATGGAATGGAAAGGAATGGAATGGGAAGAAATGGAATGGAATGGAAATGAGTGGAATGAAATGGAATGGAGTGCAATGTTATGGAATTGAATGGAGAGAAATATAATGGAATGGAATGGAGAGGAATGGAATGGAATGGAGAGATACGGACGGAATGGAATGGAATGGAGAGGATTGGAAAGGATTGTAAGGGATTTGAATGGAATGGAATTGAATGGAATGAACATGGAATGAATTTAATGGAATGGAATGGAAAGAATTGGAATGGAAAAGAATGAAATGGAATGGAATGGAGAGGAATAGAATGCATTATTATGGAATCGAAGGGAATGGAAATGGATGGTAACAATGGAATGGAATGAAGAGTAATGGAATGGAATGGAGAGCAATGGAACGGAATTTAGTGGAATGGAGAGAGATGGGATGGAATGTAGTGCAGTGGAAACCAAAGGAGTGAAATGGAATGGAATGGAATGGAGAGGAATGGAATGGAATGGAATGGAATGGAAAGGGATGGAATATAGATGGATGGAGAGGAATGGAATGGAGGGGAATGGAGAGGAATGGAATGGAATGGAGAGGAATGGAATGGAATGCAATGCAATGGAATGAAATGGAATCGAATGGAATGGAGAGGAATTGAATGGTGTGGAGAGGAATAGAATGGAGTGGAGTGGAATGGAATGGAATGGTATGGAATGGAATGGAATGGAATGGAATGGGGAGGAATGGAATGGAATGGAATTGAGTGGAATGGAATGGAGTGGAATGGAATGGAATGAAGTGAAATGTAATGGAAGGGAATGAAACTGAATGGAATGGAGTGGATTATAACGGAATGAAAGGGACTGCAAAAAAAATGGAGAGGGACGGTATGGAAAGGATTGTAACGGAATGGATAGGAACGGAATGAAATGGAACGTAGAGGAATAGAATGGACTGGACTGGAATTGATTGGAATGGATGGAAATGGATGGAATGCAATGGAATAGGTGAAGAGGAATGGAAAGGAATGGAATGGAAGAGAATGCAATTAAATAGAGAGGAATGGAATGGAACGGAATAGAGAGTAATGGAATGGAAGAGAATGGAAGGGAATAGAGAGGAAGGGAATGGAATGGAATGCAATGGATTGGAGAGAAATAGTGAGGAATTGAATGGAAAGGAATGCAATGGAGAAGAATGGAATGGGAAGAAATGAATGGAATGGAAATGAGTGGAATGAAATGGAATGGAGTGTAATGGAATGGAAAGAAATATAATGGAATGGAATGGAGAGGAATGGAATGGAATGGAGAGAAATATGGAATGGAATGGAATGGAATGAAATGGAATGGAGAGGATTGGAAAAGATTAGAATGGATTTGAATGGAATGGAATTGAATAGAATGAACATGGAATGAATTGAATGGAATGAAATGGCTAGGAATGGAATGGAAAGCAATGGAATGGAATGGAGAGGAATAGAATGTTTTATTATAGAAACGAAGGGAATGGAAATTAATGGTAACAATGGAATGGAATGAAGAGTAATGGAATGGAAAGGAGCAGAGTGGAATGGAATAGGATGGAATGAAATGGTAAGGAATAAAATGGAATGGTATGGAATGAAGGGGTACAGAATAGAATGGAATGGAAAGAATGAAATGGAATGGAGAAAAAACCAGTGGAAAGGAATAGAATAGGATGGAGAGGAATGGATGGAATGAAATGGAATGGAATGGAATGGAATGAATGGAATGGAATGGAACAGAATAGAATGGAGAGGATTAAAACCGAGTGGAAGGGACTGCAATGGAAGGGAGAGGAGTTGATTAGAAAGGAAGGAGTCGGAATGGATCAGAATGGATTGGAATATAATGCAGAGTAATAGAAAGCACTGGAATGGAATGGACTGGAATGGATGAAGAGGACTGAAATTGAATGGAATGGGAGAGAATGGAATGGACTGGAGAGGAATGGAATGGAATGGTATGGAATGGATTGGAATGGAATGGTGAGGAATTGAATGGAAAGGAATGTAATGGAGAAGAATGGAGTGGGAAGAAATGGAATGGAATGGAAATGAGTGGAATGAAACAGAATGGAGTGTAATGGAATGGAATGGAATGGAGAAAAATATAGTGGAATGGAATAGAGAGGAATGGGATGGAATGGAGAGATACGGACGGAATGGAATGGAATTGGATGGAATGGAGAGGATTAGAAAGGCTTGAAAGGGATTTGAATGGAATGGAATTGATTGAAATGAACATGGAATGAATTTAATGGAATGGAATGGAAAGGAATGAAATGGTAAGGAATGGTGAGGAATAGAATGGATTATTATGGAATCAAAGGGAATGAAGATGGATGGTAACACTGGATTGGAATGCAGAATAATGGAATGGAATGGAGAGCAATGGAACGGAATTGAATGGAATGGAGATAGATGTAATGTAATGTAGTACATTTGAACCAAAAGGAGGAGAATGGAATGGAATGGAATGGGAGGAATGGAATGGAATGGTATGGAATGGAATAGAAAGGAATGGAATGGTATGGAATGGAGGGGGAATGGAATTGAATGGAATAGAGAGGAACAGAATAGAGAGGAATAGAATAGAATTGAGAGGAATGTATGGAATGGAATGGAATGGAGTAGAATGGAAAGAAATGTAGAGGAATGGAAAAGAATGGAATGTAATGGAGAGGTATGGTATGAATGGAGTGATTCGGATGGAATGGAATGGAATAGAATAGAATGGACAGAACTGGAATGGAAGGAAATGGCATGGAATGGAAAGGAGATGAATAGAAAGGAATGGATTGGAGTGGAATGTAATAAAATGGCATGAACATGGATGGAATGGAATGAAGTCGAGAGAATGGAAAGGAATGGCATGGAATGGAATGTAGAGGAATAGAATGAAAATGGGTGGAATCAACAGGAATGGAGACAAATGGCATAGAATGGAATTGAAAGAAGGGTAATGGAATGGAAAGGAATGGAGTGGAAAGTATTGGAAAAGATTAGAATGGAATGGAATGGAGAGGAGTGGAATGGAATTGAGTGGAATGAACGGGAATGGAATGGAATGGGAAGGAATGGAATAGAATGGAATGGAATACAGAGGAATGGAATGGATGGAGTAATACGGATCAAATGCATTGAAAAGGAAAGGAATAGAATGGAGAGTAATAGAATGGAATGGAATGGAAAGGAATGGAATCGAAGGGACAGAGATGGAATGGAATGGAATGGACAGAGATGGAATGGAATGGAATACAATGCAGAGGAATGGAATGGAATGGAATGGAATGGAAAGGAATGGAAGGGAATGGAATGAAATGGAAAGGAAAAAAATTAGAGAAATAGAATGGAATGGAATGAAATGGAGACGAAGGGAAGGGCATGGAATGGAATGGTATGGAATGGAATGGAATGGAAAGGAATGGATGGGAAAGGAATGGAATGGAATTGAACGGAATGGAATGGAAAGGATTTGAATGGAATGGAATGGAGAGGAATCGAATGGAATGGAATACTATGGTAAGGAATGGAACGGAATGGAATGGTATGCAATAGAGGGAAATGAAATGGAATGTATGACAATGGAGAGGACTAGAATAGAAGGGAGAGGAATGGAATGGAATAGAATGGAATGGAATGTAGAGGAATGGAAAAGAATGGAATGGAATGGAGAAGAATGGTATGGATTGAGTATTATGGATGGAATGGAATGGAATAGAATGGAGAGAACTGGAATGGATTAGAATGGCATGTAATGGATTGGAGTGGAATGGAATGGAATGGCATGAACAGGGGAGGAATGGCATGGAGTTGAGTGAACGGTAAGGAATGGCATGGAATGGAATGTAGAGGATTAGAATGGAATTAGATGGAAATGAATAGAATGGAGAGAGATGACATGGAATGGAATTCAATGAAGGGAATTGGAATGGAAGGAAATAGAGTGGAATGGATTGGAAAGGAAGAATAGAATGAAATGGAAAGGAGGCGAAGGGTATTGAGAACAATTAAAGGGAATGGAATGGAATGGATAGGAATGGAATAGAATGGAATGGAATGTAGAGGAATGGAATGGTTGGAGTAATACGGATCAAATGGAATGAAAAGGAATGGAATAGAATGGAGAGGAATGGAATGGCAAGGAATGGAATGGAAGGAAATGGAAAGAAAAAAAAGGAACGGAGAGAGATGAAATGGAATGAAATGGGCAGAGATGGAATGGAATGCAATGAAGCAGAATGGAATAGAATGGAATGGAATGGAATGGGATGGGATGGGATGTAAAGGAGAGGAATGGAAGTGTTTGGAATGGAATGGAATGGAATGGAAAGAAGTCGAGAGGAATAGAATGGAATGGAAAGAATTGGAGAAGAAGGGAAGGGCATGGAATGGAATGGAATAAAATTCAATGGACTGGAATGGATGGGAAACGAACGGAATGGAATGGAAAGGATTTGAATGGAATGAAATGGAAAGGAGACGAATGGAATGGAAAAGAATGCAATGGAATGGAGGGAATGGAGGGGAATGGAATGGACTGGAGTGGAATTGAATGGAATGAAGAGGAACAGAATGGAGAAGAATAGAATAGGAGGCAGAGGAATGTATGGAATAGAATGGAATGGAGAGGAAACGAACAGAAAAGAAGGAACTGAAATGGAATGGAAAGGAGTAGAATGGGAAGGAATGTAATGGAATGCAACAGAATTGAAAGGAATGGAATGGAATAGAAAGGAATGGAATGGACTGGAAAGGAGAGGAATAGAATGAAGTGAAATTCAATGGAATGGAATGGAATTGATGGAAATAGATGAATTGGAATGGAATGGATGACGAGGAATGTAATGTACTGGAATGAAGTAGAGGAATGGAAAGGAGAGGAATGGAATAGATGGAGTGATACGGATGGAATGGAATTGAATGGAATGAAATAGAATGAAGTGGAAAGGAATGGAATGGAAAGGCATCGAATAGAATGGAAGTAAATGGAATGGAACAGAATGGAATGGAGCTGAATGGAATAGAATGGCATGGAATGGAGTGGAATGGAATGGAATGCATTGAACAGGGATGGAATAAAAGGAAATGGAATAGAGTGGAGTGAATGGAAAGGAATGGAATGGACTGGAATGGAGAGGAATGGAATGGAATGGATGAAAATAGATGGAATGGAATGGAATGTATGACGAGGAATGTAATGTACTGGAATGGAATAGAGGAATGGAAGAGATTGGAATGGAATAGATGGAGTGACACGGATGGAATGGAATTTAATGAAATGAAGTAGAACAGAGTGGAAAGTAATGGAATGGAATGGCATGGAATGGAATGGAAGGAAATGTAATGGAACAGAATGGAATGGAGCTGAATGGAATAGAATGGCATGGCTTGGAGTGGAATGGAATGGAATGGAATGGAATGGAATAGAATGAACAGGGAAAGAATGGAAGGAAATGGAATAGAGTGGAGTGAATGGAAAGGAATGGAATGGAATGGATAGGAGAGGAATAGAATGAAATGGAATAGAATCGAATGTAATGGAGAGAGATGGAATGGAATGGAATGCAATGAGGAGTAAATTATTGGAATGGAATGGAGCGGAATGGAATGGAACGGAATGGAATGGAATGAAATGAAGTGAAATGCAGTGGGATGCAATGCAGAGGTAATGAATGGAATGGAATGGAGAAGAATGGATTGGAAAGGAATGGAATGCAATGGAATGGAATTGAAAGGAATGGATAGGAGAGGAATGGAAGGAAGAGAATGGAATGGAACAGACTGAAATGGAAAGGAATCCAAAGGAATTGAATAGAATGAAATGGAATCTAATAAAATGGAATGGTATGTAATTGAATTCAATGGAAAGGAAAGGTTTGGAAAGGAATGGAATGGAATAGAAAAGAGTAGAGATGATTGGAATGGAACGGAATGGAATGCAGAGGAATGGAGTGGAAAGGAATGAGGTGAAATGGATGGAATGTAGAGGAATGAAATGGAATGGAATGGTGGTGAAAGGAATGGATTGGAATGAATGGAGAGCAACAGAATGGAGAAGAATAGAATAGGATGGAGAGGAATGTATGAAGAAATGGAATGGGACCTAATGGAATGGAATGGAATGGAGAGAATTAGAAAGGAAAGGACGGTACTGGAATGGAATGGATAGGTAGAAAATGGAAAGAAATTCAATGGAATGGAATGGATAGGAAAGAATGGATTAGAATGGAATGGAATGGAATGTAGAGGAATAGGATGGACTGGAATGGAATGAAATCAAATGGACAGAAAGGGATGGAATGCAATGGAATGGATGAAGAGGAATGGAATGGAATGGAGAGGAGTGGAATAGAATGGAATGGAATGGACAGGAGTGGAATGGAGAGAGTGAATGGAAAAGAAAGGAAAAGAAAGGAATGGACAGGAATAGAATGGAAGGGAATGGAATTGAAAGGAAAGAAGAGAGGTGGAATGAAATGGAATGGAAAGAAGAGTATTGGAAAGGAATGGAATGGAAAGTAGGGGAATTGAATGGAATGGAGCCAAAAGGAATGGAAAAGAATGGAGAAAGATGGAGTGGAAAGGACTGGAATGGAATGGAATGGAATGAACAGGAAAGGCATGGAATGGAATGGAATGCAATGGAGAGGAATGGAAGGGAATGGAAAGGTAAGGAGAGGCAGGGAAAAAAGGAATGGAATGGAATGGACTGGAATGGAAAGGAATCCAGAGGAATGGAATGGAATGGAAAGGAATGGAATGGAAATGAATGCAATGGAAAGGTAAGGTTTGAAACAGGAAGGAATTGAATAGAATGGAATAAACAGAAGAGGTTTGGAATGGAATGGAATGGAGAGGAAATGAGTGGGAAGGAATGAATGGAATGGAATGGAATGGAGAGGAAAAGAAGGGAAAGGAATCGAATGGAATGGAAAGAGAAGGAATGAAATGGTCGGAATGAAGAGTAATGGAATGGAATGGATTGCACCATAGAGTAAGGGAAAAGAAAGGAGAGGAATGGAATGAATTCGAATGGATTGGAAGGGAAGTAAATGGAATGGAATGAAATGGAATGGGATAGGATGGAATGGAGAAGAATGGAATGGAATGGATTAGAAAGGACAGGAATGGTAGGGAGTGGAATGGAATGGAATGGAAAGGAAAAGAATCAAGAGGAATAAAATGGAATAAAATGAAATCGAATAACATGGAGAGCAAGGTAATGGAATAGATTGGAGTGGAAAGGAATTGGATGAAATGGAAAGGAATGAATTGGATAGGAATGTAATGGATTAGAATGGAATGGAGAGGAATGGAACGGATTGGAAAGACCAGGGGTGGAATGGAATGGAATGCAGTGGAGTGGACTGAATGGAAAGGAATGGAAAGGAAAAGAATGGAGAGGAACATAATGTATAGGAATAGAAAAGGTTGGAGAGAAATAATAAAGGAAAAGGCTTGGAGTGGAATGGAACGGAATGGAATGGAAAGGAATAGAATGGAATAGAAGAGAGAGGAATAAAATGGAAAGGAATGCAATGGAATGGTACGGAATGGATAGAAATGGAATGGAATGGAATGGAATAGAATGTAGGGGAATAGAATGAAGTGGAATGGAATGGAATGGAATGCATGGATGGAAGGGAAGTAATGTAATGGATGAAGAGTAAAGAAATGGAATGGAATGAAATGTACAGCAGTGGAATAGAATGGAGTGGAAGGGAGAGGAATGGAATGCAATGGAATGATATGGATTGGAATGGAATGGTGAGGAACAGAGAAAAGAGGAAAAGAATAGGAAGGAGAGGAAGGTATGGAACGAAATGGAATGGAATGGAATGAAATGGAACGGAATGCAATGAAACGGAATTGAGAGGAATAGAATGGAATGTAAAGGACTGGAATGGAATGGAAAAGAATGGAATGAAAAGGAATGCAATGAATTGGAGCAGAGGAATAGAATGGAATTGAAGGGACTGGAATGGAATGGAAAGGAATGCAATGGAATGGATGAGAATGGATAGGAATGGAATGGAATAGAATGGAATGGAACGGACTGGAATGGAGAGTTAGAGAATCGACTGGAAAGAATTAAATGGAATGGAGTGGACGGAAATTGATGTGATGAAATGGAATGGATAACCAGGAAAGGAATGGAATGGAATAGATTGGAATGTAATGGAGAGCAATGGAATAGATGGTTTGATACGAATTTAATGTAATGTAATAGAATAGAATGGAATGGAATGGAATGGAATACAATAGAGAGTAAAGGAATGGAATGGAATGGCATGGAATGGATGGAAGGGAGAGGAAAGGAATTGAATGGAATCGAATGGATTGGAGTGGAAAGTAATGGAACGGAATGACCAGAGATGGAATGGAATGGAATGGAATGGAATGGAATGGAATGGAATGGAATGGAATGGAATGGAATGGAGTGGAGTGGAGTGAATGGACGGATTGGAATTGAATGGAATGTAGAGGAATACAGTGGAATGGAATGGAAAGGAGTGCGATGGAATGGAATTAAGAGAAATAGAATGGAATGGAATGTAGAGGAAGGGAAAGGAAAGGAGAGCAATAGAATGGATTGGAATGGAATCTAAGGGAGAGAGATGGAATGGAATGGAATGAGATGAAATGGAATGGATAGGAATGGAATGAAAAGGAATGGGATAGAGAGGAATGGATTGGAATGTAATGTAATGCAATGGAATGGAATGGAATTGAAAGGAGAGGAAATGTAGGAGTGAAATGGAATGGAATGGAAAGGAAATTAATTGAGAGGATTAGAATGGGATGAAATTGAGTGGAATGAAAAGTAGAGGAATGGAATGGAATGGAAAGGAATGGAATGGAATACAATGGAAAGGAATGGATGGGAAAGGAATGGAATGGAACGGAATGGAATGAAATGGAATGGAATCGAATGGAGAGAATGAGAAAGGAATGGAATGGAAAGGAGTGAAATGGAGTGGATAGGAATGCCATGGAATGGAAGGTAAAGGAATGGAATGTAAGGGAATGTAATTTAATGGAATGGAGTGGATAGGAATGCCATGGAATGGAAGGGAAAGTAATGGAAAATAATTTAATGGAATGTAGTGGACCAGAAGAGAGAGGAATAGATTAGGGTGGATAAGAATGTATGGAATGAAAGGGAATGGAATAGAATGAAAGGTAATAGAGTGGAAGAGAATAGAGAGGAATGGAATGGTATAGAAATGACTGGAATGGAAGGGAGAGATAGAGAATGGAAAGGAATGCAATGGAATCGACCGGAATGGTTAGGAATGTAATGGAATAGAATGTAACTGAATGGAATGGAATGGAGAGTAATACAATGGACTGGACTGGAATGGAATGAAAAGAAATTGACGGAAAGGTATGCAATGTAATCGAATGTATGAAGAAGAATGAATAGAATGGAGTGGAATGTAGAGGAATGGAACAGAATGGAATGGAATGGAAAGGAATGGAATCGATAGAGTGATACGGATGGAATGGAATGGAGTGGTATGAATTAGAATGGAGAGAAATGAAATGAAATGGCATGGCATGGAATGGAATGGTTTGGAGTCGAATGGAATGGCATGAACAGGGGTGGAATGGAATGGAGTCGAGTGTAAGGAAAGGAATGGAATGGAATAGAATAGAGACGAATAGAATGGAATTGGATGGAAACGAGTGAAATGGAGAGAGAGGGGATGGAATGGAAAAGAATGAAGGGTAATGGAATGGAAGGGAATGGAGAGCAATGGATTGAAAAGGAATAGAATGAAATGGAATGGAAAGGAGGGGAATGGAATTCAGGGGAATAAAAGGGAATGTAATAAAATGGAGAGTAATGGAATAGAATGGAATTGAAAGCCGAGAAATGGAATGTATGGAATAACAAGATCGAATGGAAAGGGAGGGAATGGAATAGAATGTAGAGAAATAAAATGGAATGAATTGGCATGGAATGGAATGGAAGGAAATGGAAAGGAATGCAAAGGAATGAAGAGAGATGGAATGTAATGGAATGCAATGGAAAGGAATGAAATAGAATGGAATGTACTGGAATGGAATGAAATTGAATGGAACGGAATGGAAAGGAGAGGAATGTAAGGGAATGAAATGGAAAGGAATCGAGAGGAATAGAATTGAATGGAATGAAAACGAGATAAATAGAAGGGAATGGAATTGCATACAATGAAATTCAATGGAAAGGATTGGATGGGAAAGGAATGTAATGGAATGAAATGGAATGGAATAAATTGGAATGGAATGGAGAGGATTGGAATGGAATCGAACGGAATGGAATGGAGTGGAGCAGAATGGAATGGAATGGAATGGAGAGGAATAGAATGGAGAGGAATAGAATAGGATGGATAGGAATGTAAAGAATGAAATGAATAGGAATGGAGAGAATGGAAAAGAAAGAACGGGAATTAAATTGAAAGGAATAGAAAGGAAAGGAATGCAATGGAATCCTATGCAATGGATAGGAATGGAATGAAAAGGTCTGGAACAGAGAGGAATGGAATGGAGAGAGTTGGAATGGATTGGAATGGAATGGAATGAGATAGAATGCAGATGAATGGAAGGGAATGGATTGGAATGGAGAGAAATGAATTGGAATAGAATGCAATGCAATGGAGAGGAATTGAATAGAATGAAAAGGAGAGGAATGGAAGGAAATGGAATGGAGTGGAATGCGATGGAATGGAAAGGATTTTAGAGGAATAGTATGGTATGGAAGGGAATGAAATGAACAGGAATGGAATGGAATGGAATGGAATAGAAGCGAATGGAATTGAATACAATGGAAAGGATTGGATGGGAAAGGAAAGGAATGGAAATGAATGGGTTGGAAAGGAGAGGATTGGAATGGAATGGAATGTAGCAGAATGGTGTGGAAAGAAAAGCAATGGAATTCAATGGAATGGAGATAGATGGAATCGATTGGATTGGAGGTGAAAGTAGAAGGAATGGAATGGAATAAATGGACTAGAATGGAATGGAATGGACAGGTTTGAAATGGAATGGAGAAGAAAAGAAAGGAGAGGAATGGAATGGGTTGGAGACAAGTGTAATGGAATGGAAAGAAGTGTAATGGGATGTTGATGAATGGAATGGAATAGAGAGGAATGGCAGGCCTGGAATGGAGAGGAATGGAATGGAATGGAAAGGAACAGAATGGAAAGGAATGGAAGGAAATGGAATGGAATGGAAATAAGTGGAATGAAATGGATTGGAGTGTTATGGAATAGAATGGAATGGAGAGGAATGTAAGGCAATGGAATGGAGAGGAATGGAATGGGATGCAGAGATAGAGATGGAATGGAATGGATGGAATGGAATAGAATAGAATGGAATGAAATGCGATGGCAAGAATTGGAATGGAATGGTATGGAATGGATTTCAATGGAATGGAATGAACAGGGAATGAATTGAATGGAATGAAATGGAAAGGAGTGGAATGGAAAGGAATGGAATGGAATGGAGAGGAATAGAATGGATAATAAGGGAATCGAAGGGAATGAAGAGGAATGGAATATAATGAAGAGTAATGGAATGGAGTGGACTGTAATGGAAAGCAATGGAATGGAGCGGAATGGAATGGAATTGAGTGGAATGGAGAGAGATGGAATGGAACATAGTGTAAAGGAATCAGAAAGAGGAAAATGGAATGGAATGGAATGTAGAGGAAAGGAATGGAATGGTATGATATGGAATGAAATGGAACAGAAGGGTATGGTATGGTATCAAAGGGAATGGATTGGAATGGAATGTAGAGGAATAGAATGGGTTATAATGGAATCGAAGGAAATGCAGAGGGAAGGAATAGAGTGGAATGGAATGAAAAGTAATGGAATGGAATGGAGAGGAATGGAATGGAGAAGAATGTAATTGAATTGAATGGAATGCAGAGAGATGTAATGGAATGTAGTGCAGTGGGATGAAATGTAAGGGAGTGGAATGGAATAGTATGGAATGGTAAGGAATGGAATGGTATGGAATGCAGGGAAATGGAATGGAATGGAATGGAATGGAGAAGAACCGAATGGAGAGGAATAAAAAAGGATGGAGAGGAATGCAAGGAATAAAATGGAATGGAATGGAATAGAATGGAATAGAAAGGTTTAGAACGGAGTGGAAGGTACTGAAATGGAAGAGAGAGGAATGGAATGGAAAGGAATGGAATGGAATGGATATGAATGGAACGGAATATAGAGTAATAGAATGGACTGGAATGGAATGGAATGGAATGGATGGAAATAGATGGAATGTCCTGGAATGGATGAAGAGGAATGGAAGGGAATGGAATGGAATAGAATGGAACTAAATAGAGAGGAATGGAATGGAATAGAATGGAATGGAATGGAAAGGTTTTCAAAGAAATGGTGAGGAATTGAATGGAAAGGAATGGAATAAAGAAGAATGGAATGGGAATGAGTGAAATGAAATTGAATGGAATGGAATGGACTGGAATAGAATGGAAAGATATATAGAGTATAGAATGGTGAGGAATGGAGTGGAATGGAGAGATACGGATGAATTGGTATGGAATGGAAGAGAAAGAAAGGGAATGGAATGGAGAGAATTGGAAAGGAATGGAAGGAATTTGATTGGAATGAAATTGAATGGAATGAAGATGGAATGAATTGAATGGAATGGAGTGGAATGGAGTGGAATGGAAAGGAATGGAATAGAATGCATTACTATGGAATCGAGGGGAATGGGGATGGATGGTAACAATGGTATGGAATGAAAAGTACTGGAATGGAATTGAGAGAAAGGGAATGTAATTGAATGGAATTGAGAGTGTTGGAATGGAATGGAATGCGGTGTAATCAAAAGGAGGGGAATGGAAGGGAATGGAATGGAGAGAAATAGAATTGAATGGAATGGGATGGAATGGAACGGAAAGGAATGGTATGGAATGGAGGGGATTTGAATAGAATGGAAAGGAGTGGAATGGAATAGAGAGGAACAGTATGGAGAGGAATAGAGTAGGACGGAGAGTAATGTACGGAATGAAATGGAATGGTATGGAATGGAAAGGAACGGAATGGAAAGGAATGGAATGCAGAGGATTAGAAAGGAATGGAAAGGAATGGAGGGGAATAGAATGGAAAGGAATGCAATGGAATGGATAAGAATGGAATGGAATAGAATGGAATGGAGACGAATGGAGAGGAATAGAATGGAAGGAAAAGGAATGGAATGGAATAGACAGAACGGGATGGAATGTAATGGAATGGATGAAGAGGAATGGAATGGAAAGGATGGAATGGAGAGGAATGAAATCGAATGGAATGTTATGGAGAGGAAGGGAGTGGATGGGGTAATAGGAATGGAAAGGAATATAATGGAATGGAATGGAATGGAATGGAATGAAGAGGAAGGGAGTGAATGGAGTGAATGAACAGTGATGGAATGGAATAGAGTGGAGAGGAATAGAATGGAATGGAATGGAGATAGATGGATTGTAATGGAATGGAATGAATAGTATTGGAATAGAATGGAATGGAATGAAATGAAGAGTAATGGAGTAGAATGGCATGGAATGGAGAGTAATGGAAAGGAATGGATCAGAATAGAATGGATTGGAATGGAATTGATGAAGAGTGATGCAATGGAATGGAATGGAATGCACTGTAATGAGAGGGAATTGAATGGAATGGAATGGAATGGAGAGGAATGAACTGGAATTGATTGGAATGGAATAGACTGCAATAAAATGGAATGGAAAGAAGAGCAAAGGAAGAGAATGGAATGCAAAGAAAAAGAGATTAATAGAATTGAATAGAATGGAATGGAAAGAAATGGAGGGGAAGGAAATGGTATGGAATGAAATGCAATTAAATGGAGAGAAAACGATTGTAATGGCATTGAATGGAGAAGATTGGAAAGCAATGGAATGGAATGGTTTAGAATGGAAAAGATAGGAACAGAATGGAATGGAGGGTAATGGTATGGAATGGAATGGGATGGAATTGAGAGGACCAGAATGGTAAGGAATAGAATAGAATAGAGAGGAATGTATGCAATGGAATGGAATGGCATGGAGAGGAATAGACCAGAATGGGATGCAATTGACTGCATTGGAGAGAGATGGAAAAGGATGGAAAGGAATGGAATGACAATTAATGAAATGGAATGGAATGGAGAGGAATGGATTGGAAAGGAATAAAAAGGAAAGGAACGGAAAAAGAGGGAATGGATTTGAGTGAAATGAAAGGGAATGGAGTGGAATGGAATGGAATAGAATGGGATGGAAAGGAGAGGAATGGAATAGAATGGAATGGAGGGGAATGGAATGGAATGGAGACATTCAGATGGAATGGAATGGGATAGAAAAGAAGAATGGAATGGAATGATATGGAAAGAATGAAAAGGAATGGAATGGAAAGAAATGGGGAGAAATGGAATGAAAGGAATGGAATGGAATGGAGTGAAATGGAATGGAGTGGAATGAACAGAGATGAAATGGATTTGAATGGAATGGAGTGGAGTGAATGGAAAGGAATGAAATGAAATAGAATGCAGAGGAATAGAATGGAATGGAATGGAATCAAATGGAGTGGAGAGAGATGGATGGAATCTAATGCAATGAAGATGAATGGAATGGAATGGAGCGGAATGGAATGGTATGGAGTGGAATGGAATGGAGAGACATGGAATGGAAGGGAAAGGAATGGAATGCACTGGAATGGGATGGAATGAAGAGGAATGGATTGGAAAGGAATAGAATGGAATGGAATGCTAAGGAGGGGAATGGAATTAAGTGGAATGAAAGAAAATGGATCGTTATGGAATGGAGGGTAATGAAATAGAATGAAATGCAATGGAGAGGAATGGAAATTAGTGGAATGAAATGGAATGGAGTGGAATAGAATGGACTGGAATTGAATGCAAAGGAAAGACTTTGATGGAAAACGTATGGAATGGAAAGGTTTCGAATGGAATGGAAAGGAGAGTATTGGATTGGAATGCATTGAAATGGAGAAGAATGGAGTGGAAAGGAATGCAATGGAATGGAATTAATCGAAAGGATTTGAAAAGAATGGAAAGAAAGGAAATGGAATGAAAATGAACAGTACAGAGGGGAATGGAATGGAATGGAATGGAGTGGAATGGAATAGAATGGAATGGAAAGGAAGAGAATGATGAGGAATAGAATAGGATGGAGAGGAATGTATGAAATTAAAAGTAATGGAATGGATTGGAACGGAATGGAATGAAATAGCATGAAGAGGTATTGGACGGAATGGGTAGGAATAGAGTGGAATGGAGAGACATGGGTTGTAATGGAATGGAATAAAGAGTAATGGAATGGAAAAGAAAGGATTGGAAAGAAATAGAAAGGAATGGAATGAAAAGGAGGGGAATGGAATTGAGTGGAATGAATGGGAATAGAATGGAATTGAATGGAGAGGAATGGAATAGAATGGAATGGAGAGAGATGGAATGGAATGAAGTGAAACGGATGGAATGGAATGGAATAAAATAGAATTTTAGAGGAATGGAATGGAATGGAAAGAATGAAATGGGATGGAATGGAATTGCATGGAATGGAATAGGGAGGAATGGAATGGAAAGAATTGATTGGAGTTGAGTGAATGGAAAAGAAGTTAATGGAATGGAAGGAAATGGAAAGGAATGGAATGGAGTGGAATAGAATGGAATGAAAGGGAATCGAATGGAATTTAGACAGATGGAATTGAATGGAATGCAATGAAGAGTAATGGAATAGAATGGAATGGAAGGGAATGCAGAGTAATGGAAAGGAATGGAGCGCAATGGAATAGAATGGAATGGAATGGAAAGAGATGGAATGGAATGGAATAGAATGGAAAGGGTCAGAATGGAGAGGAAATGAATGGAAGGGAATGGAGACGAATGGATTGGAATGGAATGGAATGGAGAGGAATGGAATGGAATAGAATGGAATGGAAAGGAATGGAATGGAATGGAAAGGAATCAAGACGAATAGAATGGAATGGAATGGAATTGACTTAAATGGAATGGAAGGGAAATGAACGTAATGGAAAGGAAAACTTTAGAAAGGAATGGAATGGAATAGAATGGAATGGAGAGGAATGGAATGGTAAGGAATGGAATGGAACGGTGTGGAATGGAGGGGAATGGAAATGAATGAAATGTAATGGAGAGGAAAAGAATAGATTTTAATGGAATCGAAGGGAATGGAGAGGGATGAAATAGAATGGAATGGAAAGAAGTGTAATGCAATGGAAAGGACTGGAGAGTAGAGGAATGGAATGGATAAGAATGGAATGGAATTTAATGTAATGGAGAGGAATGGAGTGGAAAGGAAAGCATGGAATACACTGGAAATGAGAAAGATGGAATGGAATGGAGTGCCGTTGAATCAAATGGAGAGGAATGGAATGGAACAGTAGGGAGAGGTATGGAAGGGATGGAATGGAATGGAAAGGAGAGGAATGGAAGGGAATGGAATGGAATGGAAGGGAATGGAATGGAGAGGAATAGAATGGAATGGAATGGTGAGGAATGTTAAAAAAGTGGAATGGAATGGAGGGGAAAGGAATGGAATGGAAAAAATGGGACAGAATGGAGTGGAATGGACAGGTTTGAAATGAAATGGAGAAGAACGGTAGGGAGAAGAATGGAATGGGTTGGAAACGAATGGACTGGAATGGAAATGAGTGTAATGTGATGGTGATAAATGCAATGGAATAGAGAGGAATGGAAGGGATTGGTATGGAATGGAGAGGAATAGAATGGAACGGAATAGAAAGGAACAGAATGGAATGGAATGGAAGGCAATGGAATGGAATGGAGATGATGGAATGGAACGGAGAGATATGGTTGGAATGGAATGGAGAGGAATGGAATGGAATGGAATCAAATGGAATGGAAAGAGACGGAATTGAATGGATTGAAGAGTAATGGAATGGAATGGATTGGAAAGGAATGGGGCAGAATGGAATGGAATGGAGAGGCATGGAAAGCAATGGGCGGCAAAGGAGAGGAATGGATTGCAATGGAATGAAATGCAATGGAGAGGAATGGAATGGAATGGAATGGAAAGGAGAGAAATAGAAAGGAATTGAATGGAATGGAATGGAATGGAATAAAATAGAATGAAATGGAATGGAATGGTATGAATAGCAGTGGATGGATAGGAATGGAATGGAATGGAATGGAATGGAAAGGAGAGGAATGGAATGAAATGGAATGGAAAGGATTTCAATGGAATATACTTGAGTGGAATTGAAATGAATGGAATGGAATGAAATGAATAGGAATGGAATGGAATGTAAGAGAATGGAATGGAGTGGAGAGTAGTGGATTGGCATAGAATGGAATGGAATGGATTGAAATTGAATGGTGAGGAATTGAGTGGAATGGAATCGAATGGAGAGGAGTTGAATGGAATGGAAAATGAAGAGCAATGAAATAGTATGGATAGATACAGATGGAATTGAATGGAATAGAATGGAATGGAATAGAATGAAAGGGAATGAAAGGGAATGGAATGGAAAGGAGAGAAATGGAATGAATGGAGTGAACGGATGGAATGTGTTTGAATGGAATGAAATAGAATGGAGTGGAAAGGAATGAAATGGAGTGGCATGTAATGCAATGGAAGGGATTGAAATGGAACAGAATGAAATGGAGGGGAATGGAATGGAATTGAATGAACAGAGATGGAGTGAAATGGAGTAGAGTGGAGTGAATGGAAAGAAATGGAATAGAGAGGAATAGAATGGATTGAAATGGAATCGAATGGAATGGGGAGAGATGGAATGAAATGGTTGGAATGAAGAGAAATGAAATGGAATGGAATGAATCGTAGAGGAAAGGAAAGGAAAGCAGGGGAATGGAATGAATTGGAATAGATTGGAAAGGAGAGAAATGGAATGGAATATAATGGGATTGGATGGGCTGGGGAAGAATGGAATGGAATGGAATTGAAAGGAAAGGAATGGTAGTGAGTAGAGTGGAATGGAATGGAATGGAAAGGATAGGAATAGAGAGGAATAAAATGGAAAAAACGGAATGGAATGGAATGGAGAGGAATGTAATGGAATGGAGTGGAATGGGATGCAATTGAAAGGAATGGATGGGAAAGGAATGTAATGGATTGGAATGGGATGGAGAGGAATGGAATGGATTGGAATGAACAGGGTTGGGATGGAATGGACTACAGTGGGGTGGAATGAACGGAAAGGAATGGTCTGTAATGAAATGGAGAGGAACAGAATGGAAAGGAATAGAATAAGATGGAGATGAATGTATAGAATGAAAACGAATGGAATGGAATGGAACAGATGGAATGGAGAGAAATAGAATGGAATGGAAGGGACTGGAATGGAAAGTAGAGAAAAAGAATGGAAAGGAATGCAATAGAATAGAAGGAATGGATAAAATTGGAATGGAATAGAATAGAATGCAATGGAATAGAATGGAGAGGAATAGAATGAACTGGAATGGAATGGAATGGAATAGAATGGATGGAAAGGGATGGAAAGTAATGCAAGGGATGAAGAGAAAAAAATGAAATGGAATGGAAAGTACAGGTATGGAAAATAATGGAAAGGAATGGAATGCAATGGAATGGAATGAATTGGAAAGGAATGGTGAGGAACAGAATGGAGAGGAAAAGAATAGGATGGAGAGGAATGAATAGAATGAAAAGAAATTGAATGGAATGGAACGGGATGCAATGCAAAGGAATTGAGAGGAATAGAACGGAATGGAAGGGACTGGAATGGAATAGAAAGGAATAGAATGGAAAGGAATTCAATGGAATGGAAAGAATAAGAATAGAATGGAACGTAAGGGACTGTAATGAAATGGAAAGGAATAGAATGGAAAGGAATGCAATGGAATGGAACTGAATGGATAGGAATGGAATGGAATAGAATGGAATGGAAAGGACTGATATGGAGAGGTATAGAATGGACTGGAATTGAACGGAATGGAATGGAATGGATGGAAATAGATGTAATAAAACGGAAAGGATGACAAGGAAAGGAATGGAATGGAATGAAATGAAGAGGAATGCAATGGCATGGAATGGAATGAAGAGAAATGGAATGGATGAAGAAATACGAATAGAATGGAATGTAATGGAATAGAATGGAATGGTATGGCATGGAATGGAATGGAAGGGAGAGGAATGGAATTGAATGGAATGAATTGGAGTGGAATGGAATGGAAAGAAATGAACAGGGATGGATGGAATGGAAAAAATTCAGTGGACTCAAAGGAAAGGATTGCAATAGAATGTAATGGAGCGGAATAGAGTGGAATGGAATGGAAAGGTGACATGGAAAGGAAAGGAAAGGAATGGAATGTTAAGGG
Source organism: Carlito syrichta (assembly GCF_000164805.1). NCBI lineage: Eukaryota > Metazoa > Chordata > Mammalia > Primates > Tarsiidae > Carlito > Carlito syrichta. Next base: position 117,092 of record NW_007260475.1, read on the forward strand.
ATGAAATGGAGAGGAATGAAATGGAATGTAGGGGAATGGAATGGATTGTAATGTAATGCAATGGAATGGAATTGAAAGGAGAGGAATGGTATGAGTGGAACGGAATGGAAAGGAAAGGAAATAAATCGAGAGGAATAGAATGGGATGAAATGGAATGGAATGAAATGTAGAGGAATGGAATGGAATGGAATGCAATGAAAAGGAATGAATGGGTAAGGAATGGAATGGAATGGAATAGAATGGAGAGGATTGGAATGGAACGGAATGGATAGAGTGAAATGGAGTGGAAAAGAATGCAATGGAATGGAATGGAGAGGAATGGAATGAAACTGAATGGCATGGAGAGGACCAGAATGGAGAGGAATAGTTAGGATAGAGAAATGTATAGAATGAAAAGGAATGGAATGGAAGGGAATGGAGAGGAATAGAATTGCAAAGAAGTGATTGGAATGGAAGGGAGAGGAATAGAATGGAAAGGAATGCAATGGAATGGAACAGAATGGATAGGAATGGAAAGAAATAGAAAGCAATGGAATGGAATGGAGAGTAATAGAATGGACTGGACTGAATGGAATGGATTGGAATGGAAGGAAAGGTATGGAATGGAATGGAATGGATGAAGAGGAATAAAATGGAAAGAAATGGAATGTAGAGGAAAGGAAAAGAATGGAATGGAATGGAGAGGAATGGAATCGATTGAGTGATACGGAAGGAAAGGAATGGAATGGAATGGGGAGGATTGGAATGGAATGGAATGGAAAGGAGTGAAATGGAGTGGAAAGGAATGCAATGGAATGAAATGAAAAGGAATGGAATGGAACTGAATAGAATGGAATGGAATGGAATGGAGAGGACCAGAATGGAGAGAAATAGATTAGGATGGAGAAGAATGCATAGAATGAGATGGAATGGAAGGGAATGGAATGGAAGGGAATGGAATGGAAGGGAATGGAGAGGAATAGAATGGCATAGAACTGACTAGAATGGAAGGGAGAGGAATAGAATGGAAAGGATTGCAATGAAATTGAACAGAATGGATAGGAATGGAAAGAAATAATGGAATGGAATGGAATGGAATGGAATGGAGAGGAATAGAATGGACTGAACTGGACTGGACTGGAATAGAATGGAATGGAATGGACGTAAACGTATGTAATGGAATGAAATGGATGAAGGGGAATGAAATGGAATGCAAAGGACTGGAAAAGAATGGAATGGAATGGAGAGGAATGTAATCCACTGAGTGATATGAAAGGAATGGAATAGAATGGAGAGAAATAAAATGGAATGGAATGGCATGGAATGGAATGGAAGGGAATGGAACGGAATGGAATGGAATACAATGGAGAGGAATGGAATGGAATGGATTTGAGTGGATAAGAATGGAATGGCATGGACTCAGGTGTAATGGAATGGAGTCAAGTGAAAGAAAGGAATAGAGTGGAATGGAATGGAGAGGAATAGAATGAAATTGGATGGAAACGATTGGAATGGAGAGTGATGGAATGGAAAGGAATTGAATGAAGGGTAATGGAATGCAAGGGAATGGAATGGAATGAATGGGAAAGGAATACAATGGAAAGGAATGGAAAGAGGGGAATGGAATTGAGAGGAATGAAAGGGAATGGAATGGAATGGAAAGGAATGGAAAAGAAAGGATTGGAATGCAAAGGAATAGAATGGAATGGAAGGGACTGGAATGGAGTGGAAAGGAATAGAATAGAAAGGATGTCAATGGAATGTATTGGAATGGAATGCAATAGAATGGAATGGAATGGAATGCAATGCAATGGAGAGGTATAGAATGGACTGGAATGGAAAGGATGGAAAAAGATGTAATGAAATGGAATGGATAATGAGGAAGGAATGGAATGGAATGGAATGGAGAGACATGGAATACAATAGAATGGAATGGAGAAGAATGGTATGGAATGGAAAGTAACTGAATGGAATGGAGTGGGACGGAGTGAACAGAAGTGGAATTAAGAGTAATCAAATGGAGTGGAATACAATGGAGAGTAAAGGAAAGGAATGAAATGGAATGGTAGGGAATGGAACGTAATGCAATGGAAAGGAGAGGAATGGAATGGAAAGGAATGGATTGGAGTGGAATGGAATGAACAGGGATGGAATTGGAAGAACTAGAGTGGCGTTAATGGAAAGGAATGGAATGGAATGGAGAGGAATAGAAAGGAATGGAATAGAATTGAATGGAATGGAGAGACATGGAATAAAATGGAATGGAATAAAGAGAAATGGAATGGAATGTAGAGGAAGGGAAAGGAAAGGAGAAGAATGAAACGGATTGGAATGGAATGGAAGGGAATATGAAGGGATGGAATCTTGGGAGCAGGCCATGGAGGCCCACTGAGCAATAGGGTTCAGGAAGTGCCATTGACCCCGAGACCACTAGGATGCGTTCGGGAGCTATTGACCCCATTTCCTTCCTCTTTCTACTCAGCACTAACCAGATTAAGCTCCTGATAGCTCAATACATAGAAACTCTGAGATCAGGACGAACACAAGCTAATTTTAGAAGCTCGTTGCTCCCATTTTTCCACAAAGTGCAGTTTTGGCTATCATACAACTTATAATTCAAACTCGTGTCACGTCTAAGAGCCTTTGTATTGGTCACAGGCTTCTGGGTTATGATCTTAGGATTTATTGAAGGTGTAAATTGTAGAATACAGTTTTAGAAGACAGGCATTTTGTTGAAAGAATGCCGCTGGGTTACTTGCAGGTAGTCCACTGTGAACTTTGGACTGGGCCACATTTCAAACATTCTGGGATGGGCCACTTTCATTTGTAAAGTAAATACTTAAGCTTCTATAGAATTGTTTAACTTGGCATAAATCAATCAGCTTAGGATGAAAAAGGTTTATAGAATGTCAGTCACGGATTAGGTTATCCTTTGTTGTGGGATTTTAAGATTATCATATGAAAAGGGTTTAAAGGCAATCATTGATTAAGTTTTCATAGATTAAGGTTTCTGGTGGGTGGGGGATGCCCCTCCCACATCTGATTTTGTGTACAAATCACCCATTGTAATTCCCAATAACACACATCGCTTCAGCACTAGACCAGGGTCCAGTCTCTTTCTTTCTCTCTCTCTCTCTTCTTCCCCCTAATCACCGATGCTGTCTCCACCTTTGGGGTATCCTGAGCCCAGCTGGAGCTGGTCCCCAGCACTGAAGAGCTTTGCTCAGTTCTGCAACTAATTTGAAGAAGAGAGATCCTAAGAGAAGAGAAATCTGATATCAATTTTCAGTTAAGGATTTTTTTTGTAAAATAAATGCTGCTCCCAGTCACTGCAGCCTGGACCTGCTGGGCTCCAGTGATCCTTTTGCCTCAGCCTTCCAAGTAGCT